>NW_006289416.1:2717777-2720125 GCF_000327345.1 Myotis davidii
GACTGGGTCAGCCACTATGGAAGACAGTATGGAGGTTCCTCAAAAAGCTACAAATGGAACTCCCATTTGACCCTGTGATCCCACTTCTAGGAATATATCCCAAGAAACCAGAAACACCAATCAGAAAGGATATATGCACCCCTATGTTCATAGCAGCACAATTCACCATAGCTAAGATCTGGAAACAGCCTAAGTACCCATCAGTAGATGAATGGATTAGAAAACTGTGGTACATCTACACGATGGAATACTATGCTGCTCTAAAAAGGAAGGAACTCTTGCCATTTGCAACAGCATGGATGGAACTGGAGAGTATTATGCTAAGTGAAATAAGCCAGTCAATGAAGGAAAAATACCACATGATCTCACTCATTCGTGGATAATAGAGACCATTATAAACTTTTGAACAATAATAGATACAATAATAGAGGCAGAGCTGCTTCAAACAGATTGTCAAACTGCAGCGGGAAGGCCAGGGAGGGTTGGAGGGCAGGAGGTAGGGGGCAAGAGATCAACCAAAGGACTTGTATGCATGCATATAAGCATAACCAATGGACATAAGACACTGGGGGATAGGGGAGGCTAGGGGACTGTCTAGGGCGGGGGGAAAAATGGACACATATGTAATACCCTTTGTAATACTTTAAGCAATAAAAAAATGTTAGATAAAAATAGCTGAAAAAAATCAGGAAATTGAAATTTGTACAATGTTATTAACTATACTGCAGACTTGGCCATTTTTATGTGGTTATCTAGGCAAAATGGCTCAGGAGCCACCTTAGAAAGCATCTTATGGTACGCACTGATTATGTACCCAGTGCTCATTACAAACACAAGTTTGGTTTCAAACTCCGTGAACATTCATAAGAGCAACCTTAGTGCCCTGTGGAAGGCAGCAACATTTTCTCTTCCATAAGGCTTAGCCATTGTATCTCTGCCTGGCAGTGATTTTTGGTTCAAGTTTGCTGAGGTCTGCAAACAAGAACCAACTGCTAATTGGTGTTAAACTAGTTTTCTTATGCTACAGTTTGCTTCATGCTCTTAATCAATACAATTGCTTATATTTCTATGGTGTTTTGAACATACAAAACCTTTACATATACCACATTTTCCCCTTATAATCAATCCAAGACAGTAGGGTTTATACTATAATTTATCTTTTATAGGTAAGAGTCAGAAAGGTTGTTAAAAGAGTTGGACCCAGCCTTCCATTCTGATCGACTCATTATAGTGTCTCTTTCATTTTTTTCTACTTTCCAAATATTTCGTGGTTGTTTTTAAATTTTTATTATGCATATCATTTTAATGAATCAAATGACTACTTTGAGGAATCAGTCTGCCACTTTTTCAGGCTCTTGAGTGGGAGAAAGGGCTGTTGGTCATTGGGCATAGGGTAGGAGCACCAGATAAAATACAGGGCACAGTTACAAATTTGAATTTCAGAAAACAACTCATCATTCTTTAGTATAAGTATGTCCCATGTAATATGTGGAACATAATTATACTAAAATTCCTTTTGTTGCTTATCTGAAATTCAAAATTAGTTGGATATCATGTATTTTATTTGCTGAACCTAGCAACCTTAAGTGGGAGCAGATGTGAATAACCTCTAGAAATACTAATTAACCATCTTGTAAGCTTTGCTGAAACAAAATCTTATAAGGAAGTCAAATGTATTTTAAAAAATTAATCTGCTCAAGTTGAAGCACGGATAAGGGGTACTCTCTCCCACTAGCCCTCTCCTCACTTCCCCTTCCCTGCAATGGCCTGAGGAGAATGCAGCAACTTCTTACATCTGGGGGTTGGGGAGAGGTTTCTTGGGTTATTTCTGCAGACCTCTTGAGAAGGTCCTGCCATGCCCTTCAGTGGAAATGTTAGAGCAGCTCTGGAGGTGGCAGAGACCTCTCCCACGATGGCATCAGTACTAGGTGGCAGGACTGTATCCCCTGAGAAACTGGGGCTCAGGTGGGCAGTGCAGGTTTTCAGTGCTCTCAATCTTGGAAGGAGTTAATGTGTATGGTTTTGCAAACCTTCTCTGGTGTCTAGGGGACCTGATAGATGAGTCACTGAAAGGGCTCTAGGTACAAGCATGCAGACATGTTCACTGTACAGGACACATGGAGGGAGAAAAAGTATGTACCTTCCCAAACTGGCATCATTTAATGGAGAACAACATGGTATGATTTAGTACATGATATTCACTACTTTTGATACTTACACTTTTTTAAAAATATATATTTTATTTATTTTTTTGCAGAGAGGAAGGGAGAGGGATAGAGAGTTAGAAACACTGATGAGAAAGAAACATAGATCAGCTGCCTCCTACACACCCCCTACTGGGGATGTGC
>NW_006289416.1:2720146-2726301 GCF_000327345.1 Myotis davidii
AATATATTGTTTGTAATATATGACAATGGCCCAAAATTAGTTCAAGACAAAGGAGTAGCAAAAAATAGAACTATATTTGGAATTCCTGAGTATATTTATACAAATTATTATATCAATGGATCTTACCTCTCTCAATAGTATATATTGAATTAAACTGATATTAACCTAATGAGATTTTGCAGTTAAAAGATATTTGTGACAGTGAACAAAATTTTAGACTGACAAAACTAGGAAAGACAAAAGAAAGATGATCAATGTAAACGAAAAGAGTGCAATGAGTATAACAAAACAGCACAAATGATAAAGCTTTAGTTTTCTCCCTCAAGCACAGTGATCTCCAACCCAAGACAGATGCCAAGAGAGCTTCTAACTGTTTAAACTGAGAGTCAGGCTTAGATAAATGACACCCTGGAGTCCTGAAAGAACTTACAGATGTGATCACAGGGCTATCTGAACAGGAGGAATCAGGGAAGGGAACGAGGGAGAGACAGCGAAAGACCAGAGATGAGCAAATAAGTTCCAGATTTTCCAACACAACAGAAAAGGTGACTTATGGATTGGGGCACTGGTTAAGTTTAATGTTGAGCTTCAGAAAAAAGCCAGAGTAGATGATTAAAGTGGCTTTGTGTCTATTTAGTTTAAAAAGTAGTGACTGCTAGGCACTCCCCCTGAAACCTGAACTCACTCCAACCAACCTCGTTTCCATTTGCTTCACTGGAGGAGCAGGAACATCTTGTAGTCAGAATGACGTATTTTAGCGAGACATTTGCCAGAAGCCTCTTGTGACATCCTTGTGGACAGAGAAATGTGTCTGGTGATACCAGGGCCCTCTGTATTCCAGTATTCACTACAGGAAACCTTAGCTACAAGGGTGAAAGGGAAATAAAATGATCAGAACAGAAATACTTACTAATGAAACCTTAAAAAACTAACTTGTTAAAGTAAGATAGTCACATTTAGTATCCCTCCTCACTTGTATTAGTTTGTTAGGGCTGCCATATCAAAATACCACAGACTAGGTGGCTTAAACAACAGACATTTATTTTTCCTCAATTTCGGAGAATGTGAAGTCCAATATCAAAGTGTTAATGGGGTTTGTTTCTTCTGAGGCCTCTCTCCTTGAATTGTAGGTGTCTACCTTCCCCCTGTGTCTTCACATGGTCTTTCTTCTATGTGTGTCTGTGTCCTAATTTCCTTTTCTTATAAGGACACCAATAATTTTGGATTAGGACCCACCCTAATGACCTCTTCTTAACAGACAGATAGTATTATCTCTTATAGGTCCTGTCACCAAATATAATCACATTCTGAGGAACAGGGGGTTAGAACTGCAACATATGAATTCTTGGGGACACAATTCAGCCCTGAACACTACTAAATATCAGCATGTGTCTCAATCTAAGGCATCAATGTCTTTGTTAATTGCTTGTATAACACAACCATAAAAATAAACACTGTATTATTGAATGTTTATTATGTGCCAGTACTGTTTTATGATTCATTTAATATTAATTTAAAAATATATAGGGTAAATATTATTATTAACCCATTTACACATGAGGAAATTGATGTACTAGGTCAAGTGAGTGATAGAGTAGGATTTCAACCTGGATGAGCTGGATACAGAACCCATTTAATAGCTATCTTTTTTGCAGGAATTAAAATCAACTGCAAAGTGAAATTATAAATCTTGCAAAAAAAATTATAGGATCTCAAGAAGGCTTTTGGAGAAGTGCTTGAATGAGGCCCAAAATAAAAAACACCGACACTAATCAAAATAGTATAGTATTGGCATAAAGATAGATGTATAGATCAATCGTATAAAATAGGAAGTCCAGAAATAAACCTTTGAATATATGGTCAAATGATTTTCAGCAAGAATGCCAAAACCATTCAACAGGAAAAGGAGAAACTTTCAACAAATGGTGCTGGGCAAACTGACTATCCACATGCAAAAGAATGAAGTTGGAACATTATCTGACATCATATACAAAAAGTAACCCAATATGGACCAAAGATCTAAATTTAAGAACTAAGACTATAAAACACTTACAAGAAAACCTAGAGGGAAAGACTCATAACATTGGATTTGTCAGTGAGTTCTTAGATAAAACACCAGAAGTTCAGCCAACAAAAGAAAAAATAGAAAAGTTGGACTTCATAAAAATCAAAACTTCTGTGCTTTAAAGGATACTATCAAATGAGTAAGAAGGCAACCTATAGAAGTGGAGAATATATTTGTAAATAATACCCAGAATGCATATAGAATTCCTAAAACTCAATAACAACAAAAAAACAAGCAATCTAATTAAACACTGAGCAAAACACTGAGCAAAGGAGGTGAAAAGCCATTTTTCAAGAAAAGATATACAAATGGCCAATAAGCTTATAAAAAAATGCTTAACATCACTAATTATTAGAAAATGCAAATCAAAACTACAATGAGATACCACTTCACATCTATTAGAATGACTATTATAAAAACAAAACAAAATAGCAAGACTTGGCAATGTAGAGAAATTGGAACCCTTGTGTGTTGCCCGTGGGAATGTAAAATGGTGTAGCTAATGTGAAAAATAATATGACAGTTCTTCAAAAATTAAACATAGAATTGCCATATGATCCAGCAATTCCATATCTAGATTAAAAACAGGATTTAAACAGATATTTATATGCCAATGTTCAAAGTAGCATTATTCCCAATAACCAAAAGAGGGAAACAACCAAAATGCCCACCAATGAATGAGTACATATACAAAATGTGGCCGAAACCGGTTTGACTCAGTGGATGGAGCGTCGGCCTGCGGACTGAGGGGTCCCAGGTTCAATTCCGGTCAAGGGCATGTACCTGGGTTGCGGGCACATCCCCAGTGGGAGATGTGCAGGAGGCAGCTGGTCGATGTTTCTCTCTCAGCAATGTTTCTGACTCTCTATCTCTCTCCCTTCCTCTCTGTGGAAAATCAATAAAATATATTAAAAAAAACAAAAATACAAAACAAAAAACAAAATGTGGTGTTCATTCGCCCCTAAAAAGAAATGAAATTCTGATACATTTCAAACATGGATGAACCTTGAAAACATAGTAAATACAATAAGTCAAACTAAAAAATGCAAATATTGTATGATTACACTTATGAGGGACCTAGAATAGTCAAATTCATAGATACAGAAAGTGGAATAGTCATTACCAGGGGCTATAGGGAGAGGATAATGGGGAATTATTATTTATGGGTATAGAGTTTCAATTTGGGATGATAAAAAATTCAGGATATGGATAGTGGTAATGATTGCATAAAAAGTGAGTTTGCTTAATGCCACTAAATTGTAAATTTTAAAATGGTTAAAAGGGTAAATTTTATTAGTATGCTATGTACATTTTACCACAGTAATAACATGCAATGAATTGCACAAGTTTTAAAAGCACCATTCAATGAGTTTGGGCAACAGTGTAAATATGTGTTAACCAAACCCCACTCTAGATATAGAATATATATCTATTGCCCCTGCCCAATCAATTCTTGTCTGAACCACTGTTCTAATATTTTCCCACAATACATTAGTTTTGCCTGTTCTGGAATTTCATGTAACCATTTCATGGAACCATACAGCATGGACTTGTGTAAAGCTTTCTTCATTCCACATAATTGTTTTGAGCTTTCATCCCTATTGTCGAGTATATCACAGTAACTCATTGCTTTTTATTGTCTATCAGAATTGCATTGAATGAATATACCATAGTTTGTTTAGCCAGTACCACCTTGATGGACATCTCAGCTGTTTTCAGTTTGGGGCTATTATAAATAAAGCTGCTGCAAACATTCTTGTACAAGGCTTTGTGTGGACGTATGTTTTCAATTCTCTTGGGCAAATACCTAGAGTGGAATTGCTGGGTCATAGGGTAGATGTCCGCTTAGTTTATAAAGAAACTCCCAGATACTTCCCAAAGTGACTGAGAAAATGATTTTTAAAATTTTAGTAATTAATTTCTTTAGCTGTGTAAGGTGGGTCTCTTGTTGATCACCACTGTCCAGCTGATGCCCGCTGTGTCCTGGTGTTAGCCCCTTGCCAGGGAAGCCCCTGGTCCTGTGGGAAGCCAAGTTTGCGTACAGCCCCTTTTGCAAGAGGAAGGTTTCTGGTTGCAAAAGTTCATTGTCCAGGTGACCCAGGGGTTATCCTAGGCAACTTTGCACACGGCTCACTGCACTTCATGTTCCTTTTTATTTGGTCTGTGTTGCCTTTGGAGGACGTTTCCTTTTAAAGAAACATGTTCTAAAAGATGGAGGGGCCCCCTTTCATTATGAAGGAGACAGTGGACAGCTCTGTGCATCATGATGTTCCACTTCATCCTTGAGAGCCAGGACAATAACATTTTTATTTCTCAGCTTTAAATGTTAAAGTGAAATATCATCTGAACCTCTAGTCTATATTACTGACATTTTCTCATCCCCTGGAACACATGGCAGTAGGTAGTTTCAAGTACCGTATTTGCCGGCGTATAAGACGACTGGGCGTATAAGACGACCCCCCACTTGGAGGGATATTTTTCAGGGCCAAAAAATCGTCTTATACGCCGGCAAATACGGTAAGCCTCTTTCTCTCTCAATGAGGCTAATAACCAGCTAGAGAGAGCTCCCTTCTCCAGGTTATTCAGTGAGTCAAAAGGGTCTTTATGCCTGTAGACACTTAGAACATCCCTGGAGGCAGACCATAGTAAGGTATGACACTGGGGAGGACATTTCCACAAAGTATGGCCCGAGGTTGCCCGCTATTTGCTATGACTGATCTTATTATAAACAAAAACCATCTTATGGAAGTGCATTAAGGTGGGGCTCAGAAAAAGCCCACATTTCAATAACTTAAATAAGGCAGACGTTCATTTCACTCTCGCTTGAGTCCAGACACCAGCAGCCTCGGGCTACGACAGCTCCCTGATGGCTTTCCAAGGCTCATTCCAACAGATGAAAGGAGGCCAAGAACGCTCCCAGAGCTCCGGAGGAGAGCAGTGAGCTCACTTTCGCTTTTAAAAGATTTTTTAAAATCCCAAGGCAGATGTTAAAGCGGGAGGAGTCAACAAAAGTATAGGTGCCTTTTCCCCATAAGGAGACATCTTGGTGGTACTGAATACTGTCATATCTGGTTGGCCTGGACTTGGTTACATGGCTATGCTGAACTGCAGAAGAGGCTGAGATAGAACCTAAACATTGGGGTTCTATTATTAAACTAAAAAGGGGACAAGAATGCTGGGAGGAGCACTGGGGCAGACAAATTAGTCTCCACATGAGCACTGTCCAACAGGGCAGCCATCAACCACCTGGGGTTATTGGGTAGTTAAACTGGCGGGTCCAAATTGAGATGTGCTATCATTATAACATATACACAGAATTTCAAAAACTTCATATAAAAAGGGATGTAAAATATCTGTTTTTATTTATTTATTTATTTATTTATCAGTTTTTTTTTTTTAAATTTTATTGATTTTTTACAGAGAGGAAGGGATAGAGAGTTAGAAACATCGATGAGAGAGAAACATCGATCAGCCGCCTCCTGTACATCTCCTACTGGGGATGTGCCCACAACCCAGGTACATGCCCTAGACCGGAATCAAACCTGGGACCTTTCAGTCCGCACGCCGACGCTCTATCCACTGAGCCAAACCGGTTTCGGCAATATCTGTTTTTATATTGATTACATGTCAAAGTATTTCTGATATATCGGATTAAATAAAATGTTTATGGAACCTCTTTCTTTTTACTTTTCTTAAATGTGGCTGCTAGAAAAATTTAAATTACACACGTGTCTGGCATTAGATAGCACTGCTGTAGAAAACCCAGGTAAGGTCTTCGAACAGGCCCCAGGCCTGGGAAGTGGGACTAACAGGGGGAGTTTTGCAAAGGGAGAAAGAGAGAAAGGGAAACAAAGAAGTTCAGGAAGGAAATCGGGGAAGGAAGTGGAGGAGGAAAGCTAAGGATTAAGTCATTGAAGAGTTCTAGACCACAAAGTTGATTTCACTGAGAGTGCACCCAGGATGCAGGAGGGGTGTTAAAAATGGTTGCACTGAGTGAACCCAAAGGATAATTATTTTCCAGATTTTTCTGACCTGGGAGGCAAAGGGCTGAACTCTGGGCTCTCCTTACAGGAAATCAAGGACCCAAGCT
>NW_006289416.1:2727930-2728921 GCF_000327345.1 Myotis davidii
ACACTGTGATTATGTATAGGAAGCAAGAAATCACAGTGATTGTGTGGAAGTATTTTTGGACCTGGGAAATGAAGTAATTTCAGAATCCCCCCAACTTGCTTAAACAGTTAGGGGTGGAAAGTTTGTGATTACAGTTTCTTATTCCTTTCGAAGTTAGAGTGTGAATATACTTGCGTCGTTCATTACTCAAAGCAGTTCATTTTCTTTAAAAGAAGGCTGGTGAGCAAAGGCCTGGAGGCAATTGCCCTTGAACAACTGTTTCTTTGGCAAGTTTTGCTAGTGCAGGAGAATGAATGGCACTATTATTTCATGTGGATTTTTTTGGGGGGGAGGGCGGAGTTAAGTTTAGTCCTTTTTACTTTATGATGGCTATTCAGTAGTAAAGCAAGAATGATTCTATCCCTCAGCTGAAACTTGCTAAGTAATGACATTAATTCCCTTTTCAGAGCTATGAAATTCCTTCAGCCTAAAAAGCCCATTGAGGAACTGTCCCATCGAAGAGTTCTAGAGCAAGAAGAGACCTGTGCTACGTGTGAGGACTCTGACACTCAGAAATAAATCAGACCCTTGGACTGACACCTATTTATCTCCAGCTGTTTCTTCAGGGACAGATATGTATCATTTTTATTTTTAACTAAAATAGCAGGCACATACATTGTGATACAATCACTCAAATATCTAATTATATTAATTAATGTGAACTTTTAAATATCTATATATATAAAAGCCAAGCAACCGAACGACCGGTGGCAGGGCTGGCCAGCCACATGCCC
The DNA here is from genome assembly GCF_000327345.1 of Myotis davidii. NCBI lineage: Eukaryota > Metazoa > Chordata > Mammalia > Chiroptera > Vespertilionidae > Myotis > Myotis davidii. The sequence continues at coordinate 2,728,704 of NW_006289416.1, forward strand.
GCAGACCCCCCCCAGCCCCCCCCCGACCCAGATCACTGAAGTGTGCCCTTCAGTGATTCTAAGTAAGTAAACGCTCTCCAGCCTTCATAGACAGGAACCTGAATGACGAGTGATCAGGAGGAAATCTGCTCACGGTCTGGACCATTAGTCAGGTGTCCAGGAGAGGTGCCCAGCACAACCACCATCTTCCTGCGCTCTCTCTCCACCGCTTACTACCA
>NW_006289416.1:2729347-2730129 GCF_000327345.1 Myotis davidii
GGGCCCAGCCGCCCACCCATGCATGAATTCATGCACTGGGCCTCTAGTTTAACTATAATTTATTCCCAACCTGCAAGTCCCACGAACATACACAAATCTTCCCATCCCTACCCCTCTTCCTTCAGCCCTCACCACTCAGTGGGCCCCAGCTATCAAGTGGAAAAAACTCAGCGCTTCCCAAGATCTGAGTGGGAGCGGAGTTGGGGGTGGAGGTTGGATCAGATACAGGACTAGACCCTGCTCCTCTTCATTCTCAGCCCGGCAGTTCTGCACAACTTTTGTTTCTTTGACTCAGGAAGAACAGCAGCAATAATAAAATTCACTTTACACCATTGGTGCCCTGATTTGATTTATATAAGACATTTAATGTTCCTATATCATCTCACCGACAGTTTTTCTTTTTGGTGAAAGAAGGTCAGCGCTTTGGGGTATAATGAGGCAGGAAGGCTAATGCTTCCAGGGAAAACTATACTATGTACACTATTTTAGTGTTGGGAGTAGGGTTGCCAGATAAAATACAGGACTCCCAGTTAAATTTGAATTGATAAACAACGTGGACATACTTATAAAAAAGATTATTCATTGTTTATCCGATATGCAAATTTCACTGGGTGTCCTGCATTTCCATTGGCTCACTCTGGCAGCCCCGTTGGGTGGTGCCCAGCTGAGCTCTTCTCCTGGGAGCTCCTCTCAGTTTCCGGCAGTGAGTTATTTGCCAGGCTTGCTTTGGGAGTTGGTTTGAAGTTATTTGGATTTGATGACCTTCTCTCTTTCTCCTTTGT
>NW_006289416.1:2730180-2730467 GCF_000327345.1 Myotis davidii
ACAACTAGAGAGTGGTAATCAGATACTGCTTTCTAGAAACTCTATTAAATAAGCAGTCACATTTTCTCCACCTTCCTTCAGTCTCGGGGACAGGATCATTGGCATAAAATCATTCTGCCTCCTTATTTTAAAATTCTGGTTTGCATACCCTTTACTGGAATATCATTCTTTAAAATGGTGTTTAGTAAAAAGCCCAATTATTTAGGCATATTAAACATTTGTTGTCTGATGTTTGCCTTCTGGGACATGTGAGCAAGAGGTGAGAGACAATCTCCTCCCCCCCCGCC
>NW_006289416.1:2730486-2747898 GCF_000327345.1 Myotis davidii
TGCATTTCTAAGCCTTTCTAATAGTCTCCCTCGCATTTCCAGCTGGGCAGAGCACCTACACATCCAGTGAGGCTGGGTAGTAGTAGTGAGCCAGTAGTAACTGAGCGGTGACAAGTGCATGGGCTCCAGCATTTGACTGCTCTGTCACCTGCTGCCTGTGTGTCCAAATGCAGTGACTTAACCTCTCCATGCCTGTTTTCACATATACCAAAGGAAGATAATGTTTTTAGTATTAGGATCCACAGGAGTTAAGAGAAGCAAAGCTCTCAGAATAGCTCTCAGTAAATATGTGTGATTTTTTAAATTTATTTTTATTTTAGAGAGGAAGGGAGGGAAATAGAGAGAAACATTGAAGTAAGAAACATCAGTCAGTTGCCTCCTGCATGCGCCTGACCTAGGATTGAACCCGCAACCTGGGTATGTGCCCTGACTGGAAATCGAACCCACCAATTGTTGGTGTATCAGATGATGTTCCAACCAACTAAGCGATCCAGCCAGGGCAAAAAGTCTGCTAAACAAATCAATAGACCATGCCTTCCATTCTAGGCACTTTTCTGTTCTCTCTAGGTGCCATCTGATCAGTGGTTATTACTGTTCCAACTAACCTACATGATTTCTACAGGCATAAGTTAATTCTCTTGGAGTGCATGTTCTTAGAGAATTTGGCCATTCCATGTAGGAAAAGTATAAATTGTTATCATCAGGAATAGATTCCTTTTTTAAATCTGGGAATTTTTCCAAGTCACAAAGAAAGATATGGGGAAGGCGGACAGACCCTTTCCATTCCTGGGAACAGAGGGAAATAGGAGACTCAGAAGTGTTGAGACCCCGAACTACTCAGAGTGAGGTCCACTGTGACTACGCCCAGGCAGGGCCCATGGACTACATCCCGCTCCTCCCGCAGGGCTGATCACCCAGCCTCTGCCTTCCTTTCTCAGGTCCAAGATGTTATCACCAAACCCTCAGAGAGGATTTGATAATTAACTCTGAAAACCCACCAACCACAGCACTAATATAAAGGACTGTTGTGTTGTTAAGTGCCAGCAGGTATGGAGACCAGAGGCACAAGCTTCTTGATAGGATAAGTGAAATATAGATAATGGGAAGAAGTATAAAAAACTGAAGCACTAGCCATAGCCAGTTTGGCTCAGCGCATAGATCATTGGCCCATGGACTGAAGGGTCCCTGGTTCAGTTCTGGTCAAGGGCACATACCTCGGCTGCAGGATCCATCCTCGGCCCTGGTGGGGGCGCATGCGGGAGGCAAACAATCAATGTGTCTCTCTCACATCCATGTCTCTCTCTCTCTGTATCTTCCCCTCCCTTCCACTCTCTCTAAAAAAATCAATGGAAAAATATCCTCGGGTGAGAATTAACAACAGCAACAACACACACACACACACACACACACACACACACACACTGAAGCACTAAATAAAGGAGCTCTGTACTAACACTGGGTGCGGATGCCTGCTTTAAACAGCAGGGGTCACCACTTCTCAGGCCCTCGGAACAGTGGTGGGTGTCCAGCTGGAGTAGAGTCTCAGGGTGAGTAGTTTCCAAAAGCCCCAGGGATTGAGAGTAACTAGTTGGGTATATTCTAAATCCTCACACTTACATTATTTTCTTTAATTCTAGCAAAAATCCTGCTCAGTATTAATGTCTTTCTTCTCTGTATGAAGCTCAGAGCCAAGGAGCTGAGTCGCTTGCTCAAGGTCACGCAGCTTGTGAGGACGGGGACTCACTGGGAGCTCAGATCTGTGCGGCTCCAAAGGCCAGGCTTTCTGTGGTGCTCATTGTCTCCCGGTCTTAAGGCTTCCAGATGTTTGAAGAAAGTCTAAAGGTCTCTTCGCTGCCTTGGCATTCTGCCTTTTAAAAATTACTTTTAATTGTCGTAAAATACACTTACAAAAATTGACCATTCAGATTATATTTAAGTGTGCAATTCCATGGCATGAACTACATTCACAATGCTGTGCAACTATCACCACTATCCATTTCAGAACTTTACAAATCCTCCCAAGCAGAAGATTTCTTCCATCCTAATAGGAATGATCTGCCCACAAATAACAAGTCACGTGGTGTGGGCATTTTTTTGTTTGTGTGTTTTTTTTGGAAAATATATTTTATTGATTTTTTATAGAGAGGAAGGGAGAGGAATAGAGAGTTAGAAACATCGATGAGAGAGAAACATCGATCAGCTGCCTCCCGCATGCCCCCCACTGGGGATGTGCCCGCAACTAAGGTACATACTCTTGACCGGAATCGAACCTGGGACCCTTCAGTCCACAGGCTGATGCTCTAGCCACTGAGCCAAACCGGTTAGGGCTGTGTTTTTAATTTATAAAAACCTAATAAAGAAACAAATCAAAAGACAAATGAACTACACTTTAGTGATAACTTTAGAATTTAGAGTTAGCTATAATTTAGAATTATCCTATATAATAAAAGGCTAATATGCAAATCAACAGCAGAACGACCAGTCACTATGATGCACACTGACCACCAGGAGGCAGACGTTCAACACAGGAGCTGCCCCCTGTTGGTCAGTGTGCTCCCACAGGGGAGCACCGTTTAGCCAGAAGCCAGGCTCATGGCTGGCTAGCACAGTGGTGGTGGCAGGAGCCTCTCCCACCTCCACAGCAACATTAAGGATGTCCGACTGATGGCTCCCCATAGGGAGCAGGCCTAAGCCATCAGTCGGACATCCCCCAACCGCTCCCAGACTGCAAGAGGGCACAGGCTGGGCTGAGGGACACCCCCTTCCCACCCCGAGTGCATGAATTTTGTGCACTGGGCCTCTAGTTAGATAATAAAAAAGAAAAGTGAGATCATTTAGAATGATCTTGGTCTGATTTGCTCTCCTCACAGTTCCCATGAGGTGCATGGTTGGATGGAAATGTAGGCTTAGGAGATGTCTGTAGAATGTTAGGACAAGTTTACAAGCATGCCAAAGGTTGGGAACCCCTGAAGAAGGGGATCAACATATTCAGTGTTAATGTTAAACCATAAAAAAGAGAGCTGTCTCCATCCAGGGGAAGAATGGAATTTAAAGCCTCATTCTTCCATTTTCTCAGTAAGTGACCTTGGGCGGATTAACCCCAGCCCTCCTAACTTCCTCAAGGAACAAGTGAGCTTGCACACATTTGGAAACCATAAAGCCCTATCTAAATGCAATGCATTGTTGAATAAGCACAGGCATATGTGAGCATATTGTTTAGACTTAAATTACCCTGGAGGTTACATTTACATGATAATTATGTGTGCTAGGTATGAATTAGCTCAAAGTAGTTCTTGTCTTGTTACCCTCAAAAGACAAGTGCTAAAAGTAAATTTTGTAAAACAAATTTTAAATCTGTTATCTCTATAAAACTCCCATTTAGGTAAACAGAGAAAGGCTTGCACAGGTTTACAAGAATTTTACAAAAAAGTCAATATCTAAAAAGATCTTTTCTTACAAGCTGCTGTAAGCATGAGGCACTACCAAAAGGAGTGTTCCCCTTACAGTATCATAGAGGTGTCCTCTCTGTGTCCAGTCTAAGGTTTCTTTTTTATAGAGTTATGACATTGTCAGGGGATCCAGAGGTGAACAGTTTCTCAGATCTGACTCACACTAATCAAATTCACAAGAGATAGATGTGTAAAATAGAATATCAAATAATATCAGTTGAGTAATTAAAATAAAATACTAAGTGATAGACACATGTGTGGGGCAGATACTCATGTTTGCTGATTGGCACATTTATTCCCAGAAGGCAAATCCATGAAGAAACTTCCTTACAGTACTGGACTTCCCTGCACAGCATGGGATCAGAATGAAGGAAAGGAGGGAGGAGACCCTCTCTCTACAACAGTATTTTGTTATGGCAGCTCAAGCAGACTAAGACATTGTCTAAAAGGAAATCTGGCTGAAGAGAACACAGATTTTTTCAGGTTGTTAGATGCATCATTATGCTGTTATTCTATGGTTCCATAACATAACAGGAGTGGGGAAAACTGATGGAAACTTTTTCATGTCGAATGATCAAAGGAGCTCTATTATTCATTGGAATAAAATTATGAAAGCACCATTTCACATATTATCTTAATAAAGTCTCCAATCTAGTAACTGATTCCTTCCTTCCTCCCTTCCTCTCTCCCTCCTTCTCTCTCTCTCTCTCCCCCCCCTTCCTTCCTTCCATCCTTCCTTTCTTTCTTTTATTCAATTATTCAATCAACACTTACTGAGTCCAACTATGAACCAGGCCATGTTCTACATGCTGGCACTAAATCAGTAATTAGAGAGAACTAGAGGCCCGGTGCACGAATTCGTACACCAGTGGGGTCCATTGGCTTGGTCTGCAGGATCGGGCTGAAACCAGCTCTCCAACATCCCCCTAGGTGTCCCAGATTGCTAGAGGGTGCAGGCCAGGCTGAGGGACCCCACCAGTGCATGAATCAATGCACTGGGCCTCTAATATGCATATAAGATCTTTGGTTAATCTGCCCTCATGGAACTTAATTACCATGGAAGTAGGTGGCGGACACAAAGATGCCCCCCCTCACATCCCCTTTCAATGTACCAGATGTGGGGAGTGGTCAGCTGCCTGGTTCTTTCAGGGTCATTATCAGCTGCAGACTGCTGTTTTGTCCAAGGTCAGGCCCTTCCTAGGGCAGCCCAAATCCAACGGCTGAGCACAGCAGGGTATAAAGGCCTGGCCATTTTAGTCCAATATAGGGCAATTCTGATGGGTAGCATTTGCTCTGGAGTTCCCTACCAAATTGACCAATGTTTTTTCAGGCCTGAATCAAATTCACCTTCTCCCTTTGTCCAATCCTGCTTCTCTTGGATCTTCCTTTCATAGGCATTGACCCCTAATAAACATCCTGCACCCCAAACTCTGTCTCATTTTCTGCTTCTAGAGGACTCAACTTGCCACAGGGACTATTATTTTACATGTGCTGCTATTTTATATGATTATCATGAAGGTTTAAAAAAATGATATTTTTAAAAATACCAAATGATTATTTGTCAATTATACCTCGATAAAGCTGGGGGAAAATACGATCTTGGAACAGCGCCTGGACTACAAAGACCCCAAGGGAGTGTCCCGACAGCTGGGCCTAAAGGTGGATTTTTACAACCTTGGACATCTCCCCTGTCCTCACTATCACCTGCCTCCACTAAGGTTTCCAGTGGAGAATTTGAAGAATGTATGGGTCTTTGGAATACCAGTAGCCTTGGAAATACGCCCCCAAGGGATTCTGCAAGTTTAAACCAGAGCAGATGGAATTCTAAAAGCAGTTTGTATTTGTCCCTCATTCCTTCTGGCAATGTATATTGACACGGGGTGGGGGTGGGGGTGGGAGTAAGTAGACGAATCCTACTCACAAGTTCACAGTCCAGTGGAAGCAGAGACCTATCCATGAAAAAAGTTCAACTTATAGGTGCTGTGATGGAATTCTGCAGAATACATAATGGGGCACCGAGAGAGAGGCTTTCCTTCCTGGGGCAGTCTGGAAATGACTCAGAGGTGAGGTGATGCTTGGGTTGCTGTGGAATGTTGTTGAGTAGGCCCTTGTGAGATGGATTGGGGCTGGAGGGAGGGGCGGGGGCGGGGCAGAGGATTCCGCAGGAAAAGCAGAGATCTAAGGTAGTGGCTTTCACCCCTGGCTACACATTAGAATCATCTGGGGAAACTTCTAAAACATGCTCCTGCTTGGGCCTCACTTCGGAGCAGTTAAATTAGAATCTCTAAGGGTGGGCCCAAGCTTTATATATTTTAAAAACTTTTCACATGATTCTAATTTGCAGACCAGATTGAGAGCCAATGATCTCAGACCAGTTTGTGTGTCTGTGTTTTTTTAAGAAAGGGGGGTGAGGTGGGTTGTTGGCCCTTGTGACTCAGTGGTTGAGCATCCACCCAGGAACCAAGAGGTCACTGGTTTGATTGACGGTCAGGGCACATGCCCAGATTGCAGGCTCCATCCCCAGTAGGGGCATGCAGGAGGCAGCCAATCAATGATTATCACTGATCATTAATGTTTTTATTTCTCTCTCCCTCTTCCTTCTTCTCTCTCTTAAAAAAAAAATCAAATAAAGAGTTTATATAAAAAAATCAATAAAAACAAATTTTAAAATATATGTATTATAAAAAGGAAGGATAGGGCATGGTGTGAGTTTGGGGAGCATTAAGGTGGAAAAGGGTTTGGGTTGGCAAAACTGGCAGAAATCACCTACATTATAAACAATGAGAAAGCATGTGGTGCAAGTAGCTTTGTTCCTGATTAAAACAACAACAACAAATCCATCACTGGCCTCAAAGCGGCTGCATTCATGGAGATAGTTTGACGAGCAAGTATAATAGATACTTCATCTTTATTTAATGAATGAGTGAATAATTCACAAGCCTAATCTTTATAAATTTGACTATTTTTAGGGGTCTCTTTTAGAATCCTTAAGTTTCTCCACTCTTCCAAACTCCCAGTTGGCCAACTTTTCAGAGATGGTGGTCACAGAATCATATTTAGAATTCTACTTATTCTGGAAAGACACTTTCTCATTGACCTTGGATGAGGCTATAGCTACTTCCAGTTTTAGTAGTTCAGATTTCAAACAAGCTGTCTAAGTAACTAATATTCTCATTTTGTTAACATTTCCTATATCTTCTATGTCTAGTGTGTAATTTGAGGAATGAGTTGGACTATGAAAGTGTTTGGCAGACCTCTTGTCTGATGAATATTTTAGTATCTTCAGTAGCCCTTTAAAATTGGCAGTTGTCTCTCTAAACATTCATTCCAGTACATGTGATAATTTGAAATTAAAATGCTGCCAGATTTTGCATTTACAAAAGTAACATTCAGAATACAATACCAACAAATTTTCTTTGCCATGAATGAATAAACAGCTGCTTTCTTTACTTGTTAGAAGGATAGGAAACTAAAATTATAAGGTAGCCTATGGGCATATGATTTAAATTCTTATATTGACTCTTCAAAAACTCAATAAATTAATTATATTTTATTGGGTTAAATAAAATACATTGCACTCCATGTTATAAAAATCAAAGGTTTTAGAGTAGGGTTGTCCTAATAACATCCTAGAATAGTCAATACTAATAGATAAAAGAAGATACTTACTTTATTTAAAAGATTTTATTGGATAAAAAGGAAAACCCATAGATCTCTGTAATTCACAAAATCTTAAGGTATTTTTTTTTTTCAGTAGCTACTCAACTCATAGAAAGAAGAGTATCTTCAAAATATAATCTATGAACTCATTAGGAAACTATCTCCTGATTAAAATCCAGATAGGAAATAAGTCAGTGTAATTAGAAATAGTCTCTGGGAAGGAGTATGTATAAAAGTTTTTTTTCAGTTCTATCTTTATCACATCAATAACTAATTGTTTAGTAAGAATTAACATGTTCAGCAAGGTATTAGCAACCAATACTTATTAATTTTTACATGTACATTTCTGAATGTGTTTATTCGATATCCTATATAACCTATATAATAAAGGGCTAATATGAAAATCAACCGAATGGGGGAACAACTGGTCGCTATGATGTGCACTAGCCACCAGGAGGCAGATGCTCAACACAGGAGCTGCCTCCTGGTGGTCTGTGCGCTCCCACAGGGGGAGTGCTGCTCAGCCAGAAGCCGGGCTCATGACTGGTGAGTGTAGTGGCAGTGGTGGGAGCCTCTCCCACCTCCGCAGCAGCACTAAGGGTGTCCTACTGCTGGGGAGCGAGCCTAAACCATCATCCAGACATCCTCTGAGGGCTCCTGGACTGCAAGAGGGTGCAGGCCTGGCTGAGGGATTTCCCTCCCCCTCCCTGAGTGCACAAATTTCATGCACCAGGCCTCTAGTTTATATATATGATTTGACAGGAGGTTTGACATTGGTATAATAAGACAATGTAATATGCAGATAACATATTATAGAATTGTACATTTGAAACCTATATAATTTTATTAATCAATGTTGCCTCAATAAATTTAATTTTAAAAAAAGATGTGAGTAGGCATTCACTTATTCATTTGTGCATTCATTCCTTCATCCATTCTTCCATTGAGAACTAACTTCCTCCCTTCCTTCCTTCCTTCCTTCCTTCCTTCCTTCTTTCCTTCCTTCCTTCCTTCTTTCCTTCCTCATCTCTTTTCCTTTATCTCTTCTTTTCCAGGTTTCATTGTGGTTGTTTTAAAAAACCTTACCTTTGGTCAATATATTCTCAGATACTTTTTAGAGGCTTTAAATGACAGTATCAGTGAACTCTGGCAATTTGTTCCTGGCAAATAGATGCTTATTTTTATAGCTCAAAGGAAAGACATAGAAATTCTAGAGATTAATAAAATTTTCTTGTAGGAATAGTGAAAGTTAATAATGTGTGATAATTGTCAGGGCATTGAAGGTTTTCAAGTCTGAAATTGTATTTCATTGGTTTTAACCTAATGACTTAGAAACCATCATTTATTGTTGCTAAGTATCATTTTTCCTTTCTGTAAGTAGCTATGTTCCTACTATGTTCATGGAAACCTGGGAAGCCAGATGTAAAATCACATGGTTGCTATTCAACACTTACACTTCTGTATAAAGCAATAATAGCATGTTAGGAACAACCCTGCCGGAACAGAGAGAAAAATCTACAATGAGTTACCTGGGAAAACTGTACATGTTCTACAAAGCATAATCTGTTCTTTCTTTCAACCTGGTTGTTCTGGGAGCTGCCATATCACTCACTGTTCAAGTCTTAGGACACCATGTACCCATTGAAGTACACATTATGTTTTCATCCATATCAGCTACCTTGCAGAAGATGTTCCCATTAGGGCAAATTTTCTGGAACTAAATGAGGGACTGAAACATAATGCAAATGAAAGATGTGTCTTGCTAGTTTTTAGTAAAATAAGCAAACCTGGTTAATTGCTAAACTTTTAAAGTTATCATGGAATAAATTGACAGGTTGAAAAATGAAAAGCAAGAAACTCTTAAAGATGAAAGTGACCTTTCTGTTGGACCAAATATAGGGAAATACATTAAGATTAGTAATTTTACATCACTAAATTTTGACATTAAAATTTATGCCTCATCACACTTTTATGTATAATTGACCAAAAATGTAAAAGATTGATAATGCCCAGTGTTGGCAAGAGAGGGAGGAAATAGGCACTCTAACACAGAGTTGGTTGAAGAATAAATTAGTAAATCTTTTGGAAGGGTAATTTAACACAGCCCACCAAAATACAAAATGTGCTTATCATTTGAGCCAGTAATTCTACTACTGCAGTGGTTCTCAACCTTCCTAATGCTGCGACCCTTTAATACAGTTCCTCATGTTGTGGTGACCCCCAATTTCATTGTTACATGTCTTTTTTTTTTTTTTAAAGAAACACCTCTCCTTTGGGTGCATTCAATATATCCATTCAAAAAGTTTGTAAAATTCAAGATTGTTTAGTCTTATAATTTTAGAGTTATGATCCCCCTTCATAAGTAAGAAAATTGAGGGTCAGAGATGGAATGATCAGGTGACTTGGGTGAAGTGATTGAGTAACCTGGTGACAAGGGTAGGAGGAGAAGTCAGGTTACCTGACCTCTGGTCCAGCTACTGACCCTTGTACTTTGCTACTTTGATGTTGGGCATCTGGGAAATTGCTCCAAAATGCACCTGAAATTCCAATTAATTAGATGTCATTGTTAACCATTTCCTGAAAAATATGATACTTTACATATATTGAAAATTACCTCAGGGTTATTAAATGTTTGCCATTTAATAATTTTGAATTGGCCTAAATGCATGGAAAAAAACAATCCCCTTTACACTGAGGTTACTTCTGGTGTGTAGACACTTACCTGATTGATTCACTGGCACCTGGGTAGACCTGCAGTGCGGGTCCAACACTGTGCCCCCAAACATACCATGTGAGCTGTCAGGCAGCGCGGTGCATTGCACCAAGGTGATTAGATATGCTCTTTGGACCTCTTAATAAGCTAGTTTAGGTCAAACCATCACTGCTTTATAAATTCTTTATGGAATATAACTTACGCTTAGTAATAGGCCAAGTCATTAGTGTTCAGCTTGATGGGATAGTGTTCTCCTTCTCCCTCCCTCTCTCTCTCTCTCTCACACACACACACACACACACACACCATGTAGCCACCACCCAGATCAAGCACTCAGCAGGCTACCTCAGGCCACCTTCTGTCAATATCCCATAAAGCTAACCACTATTCTGGCCTTTAACATCAAAGATTACTGTTATTAAAACAACAAAATATAAAACAAGCAAAAAAGCCCCACAGCTGATTATATGGGGTGGTGGGCTAGAAAAGGAAGAGGGGTTAAACATGTTTTAATCTATTCAATTAAAACAATCTTCTTGTTATATTTTAACTTATCTTCCTTGTTCACTGTGTTCTTTTAAAAAATTATTGTGTGAAAGATCTTAGACTTAATATATCTCCTTTTTTCTAGGCTTCTCTTTTTATAGTTTCTTTGTGCTTGAACTTGTCATGCTCTAAAGATCAGAGAAAACTTAACAATGCAGAAGGAGGAAAAAATTACAGGAGCACATTAATTTTTTTTAGTCTTAAATTCTGCTATATTTCTTGCTGCTTATACATGAAATCAGTGCTTACCTCTACATAGTCACCAAAATGTGTATATAACATCTAAGAATACATATATTGAAACACGATTGTTTCTTATTTAACAATTAAGGATAAATGCAGTAAGATTGTAGAGTGTGAGCATGAAGGAAGACTTTAGGGAGAAAGCAGGTCATAAAATGGATTTGCTTAAAGTCTGAAGTAATTACTCAGAAATCCTGTGCTGAAATCGGACCCTTTCCAAAGGGAGTTGTCTGGTATGGGAGACCAATGGGATGCGGGAGCCCACCAGGTACAGCACAGCCCAGTGTTTGGCATCTGGCCATCAGTTGACCTCATGTGGTTCCACCTACCCAGAGCAGATCCCCTCCGGGGCTGTCGGGTTTCAGGTTCTGAGAAAACTCCAACTGCAATATCCTTTCCACCGTGTTGAAGGAAGCTAAGAAATAACTTTCTAGAGGCTGGAGGTGGCAATGACAAAGACAGTTGTGCCTACCCAGCCACGAAGGGTCAGAGAACTAGGACTTTAATGGAAAGGCTCAGAAAACAGTTGAATGTAAATGTCACGTAATATTGTAGTGAGTAGCAAAGATCTGGTGTGAAATGATAACATCGGTCTTCCGTATAAATTCAAAATGTTGAAGCAAAAATGAAAATTGATATGCACAGGAAATCCTTGAATAATGTTTTGTTCAACATTGTTGTTATTACGCTGATGAGAAAAAAACTCTGGCTACTGTCTGTAGGGAGCTTGCATGCCCTTACCCTGTCTGCATAGGTTTGCTCTGGGTTCCAGCCACCTGTGTAGCACTAAGTTGTGCTTAAGTAAGGGAACTATTGTTTAGGGCTCAGCATATGTTAGTAATAATTGTTATATTTATTTTTATTCACTCTAATCAGGCCTTTTTAATTAGTCAGATTATCATTTTAGGCCAGGCTGATGTTTTAGGAGACAGCTAACTAAGGAGGAAAATATAAATGATGAATATCGTGCAATAAAATACATCAGTAAGAGAGTTTTTAAAGCTTTCCTGAAGGTATATTTTAAAGTGTCATAAAATGCCTTCATTTATTTAATAAAAATACTTTTGGGTTACCATAACCAACAGTGTTAGGAGCTGGAGAATAGCTGATGGCACAGAAGAGGAGCGTATTATTACTTCTCAGTAAATTTTTAATTTTATAAATAATGTGGTAATTAGTTTCCTAAGAAAAATATAACTGTATATCTTTGGACAGGTAAGAGAGTTCATTACCCATCAGAGCTTCCATTAGGGAGACATGAGAGCCATTAAAGAGATTTTCTTTTTTTAAAATATATTTGTAATGATTTCAGAGAGGAAGGGAGTGCGGGACAGAAACATCAATGATGAGAGAGGATCATTGATTGGCTGCCTCCTACACATTCCACACTGAGGATTGAACCGTGATGCTCAACCACTGAGCCACACGGGCGAGATGGGTTTTCTTATTCTGACAAATGTATCCACTCAATATACAGTTACCCATTTTTGCCTCCATCTAGGGATATTTGAAGACAACTTGGGGATAAGATGAGAAACTTGTGAAGCTAGATGACAGAATCTCCTCTAAAATTAAATGAAGTTAACAAGAAAGAAATACACATTCCTGACTGTAGATTATCAAAACCCACACACTTCGTTTATCTTTTTGTTCCTCCATCGCTAGGGGAGTGGCAGCATGGTTGCCAGGGAGAGGCATTGGCAGGCTAAACAGAGGTGAAGAGGAGGAAATAAATGCCTACCTTTCTCCTTGGCTGCAAACAAAGGCTTCATGGTTCTACTCTTAACTGGAGAACGTCATAATCTAAAAGTAAATATACTCTACCAATACAGTGTAATGAATTTTGGTGCAGGAGTTTTAACCCAAGGATAGCAAAAGAGCAATGACCAGATCCACCAATCATGAGAGCCCATGCCCTAGCTGAAGCTCCTCCTCTCCTCTTACTAGCCCCTCATCCTTGCAGAACTCCCTGTCTGCAATTCCCTCCTTCCTTAGAATATATATTTTTACTGGGCACAAAGCCACCCCCCAAAAAACACCATTTCCAAGCCAACTTTGTAGCTAGGTACAACAACATAGGTTTTACATTCTGGGCAATGAGCTATAAGATGAAGTTACGTGTACAATTTGTGGGAAAGTGCTTAGAGAGGGCATTCCCCTTTCCTTTTCTCTCTTTCTTCCTGACTAAGTAGAGGTGATGGTTGGAGTTAGAGTGACCATCTGGGCCCACGGGGTAAACTTGAACTTGAAACACTACAGAAGATCATATTAACTGTGATGGCTGGTGCAGACTTCTGAGTGAGAGAGAAACAAAATTCTTTCTGATTTAAGCCACTGCTACTTTGAGTTTCCTCCCCCAAAGTCAAGTTCATTTCTAACTAATAGATGTCCCTTCAACTTGTCCTCAGTCAATGACTAATATTCTATTGCATATATGTACCACCTCTTTTTTATCCACTTGTCTATTGGTGGCACTTGGGTGCTTCCATAGCTTGGCTATTGTAAGTAGGGGTGCATATATCTGTTTGAATTAGTGTTTGGGTTTCTTTGCACATATACTCAGAAGTGGAATCGTTGGGTCATAAAGCAGTTTATTTTTAATTTTTTGAGGAATATCTATAATGTTTTCCATACTGGCTGCACCAATCTGCATTCCTACCAACAGTGCACAAGGGTTCCCTTTTCTCCACATACTTGCCAACACTTGTTGTTTGTTGATTTATTGATGATAGCCATTCTGACAGGTGTGAGGTGATATCTAGTTGTGGTTTTAATTTGCATTTCTCCAATGATTAGTGACATCGAGCATCTTTTCATATGTCTATTGCCGTTTGTATGTCCTCTTAGAGAAGTGTTATTCAGGTCCTTTGTCCATTTTTCAATTGGATTGTTCGTTTTGGGGAGGTTGAAGTGTATGAAGTCTTTACAAATTTTGGATATTAACCCCTTATCAGGTGTATCGTTGGTGAACAAACCTTTTCTATACAAGGCCAGATAGGAAAGATTGTAAACTTTGCAGGCCCATCTCTGAACTACTCAACTCTGCCATGCAGTGTGAAAGTAGTCATAGACAATTCTCTAAACAAATGGATGTGGTGGGTTGCAATAAAACTTTATTTATAAAAAAACAGATTTGGCCTGAAGTTGATAAATTGCAGAGCCCCTGACCTAGATGACAATTAATCATGCAAGAGACTGAGAATGCCAGGATTGATGATAAATTGGCAGTTGACTGTGCAATCTTCCACAGGTCTAAAATGAACCAAATAGCAGAATTTGGCAGAACACAGAAGCCAAGCTGAACTCCAGAGCTTCCAGAATATATCCTTATGCATATAGATGACACAACTTTTGGAAAGATAAACACATAATGGTCAGTCTTGGTTCTCTCTGGGAAGTGGAGAGGAGGCTCAAGTAGGGAAACTTGTTCTTTTTCTTTTACATCCTTGTTTATTATACATTTTTTTAGTCATGTGCATTTTATTACTTTATAACAAAGTCAGAGAGCATTTCCTCACTGAATGACTTGGGATATATAGAAAGGGAGAGTTTGCTGTTTTATATCAAACAAATACTTGTCTTTGTGGCATTTTATTTTTAAGTAGAAAATTAAAATAAGCAGGTCTTCGGGAATTCCTTTGTGATGATATGTGACCATTCTTTTATCAGGGTAATATGACTTAGTCTGTGTTTTGGCTCACAACAATCATTTCAAGGTCAATTTACAATGCCAGTCCATGTGTTCCAAAGACTGTAAGAGGCATAAATAAGGAACATATAGGATTAAATAGTATCAAAGTCAAGAAAAATTTTAACCCAGTTTATTGATTATGTTTTTAGTCTTTTTTTGACATTAGATAAATATTTATTTAATCACTCTGCTTTCTAGAAAAACTCTGATCACCAAAAACAATGGACATTTATGCTGGGGTCCAACCCCAGCAGGTCCAGGGGTCCCCAAAGGTGTGGACGGAGTCGGCGAAGAAGGAATGGCACAGAGACAGCGTTCAGTTGATCAGCAGCCTAGCCAGGATCTCTAGCCAAGTTCTGGTCAGGATCTCCAGTGAAGTTCTGGTTTGGATCTCCAGCCAGGTTCTGTGTCCATGTGTTCTTGCTAGGTTCTCCAGCTAGGTTCTGTATCTAGGTTCTGTGTCTTTAGTCTTTTCTTATCTCAGTAATATTATTGCCAGCAATTTTTTAACCAAAAATGACTTTATAATTCATGATTATACTGTGCTAAAAGGCAGAATATTTATCAACAAAACTTGGAGAAATATTAATGACCAAAGTGTCTTGAGTACTTATAGTGAGCCAGACACTATGTGCTTACCATGGATTATAATAATCAATGCTCACAACATGCTTCTGAAAGTGGACGCTAATATCTCCATTTTACAGAAGATAAAAATGAGGCTTAAAGAGGTTTACAAGTTTATCCAAACCCATACAGCTAAAAACTTCTGAGATTCAAACCTAAGTCTGATTTGAGTCCTTCCCCTTACTCTCAACATTTGACCCAATGAGCAGAGGAGGAGGGAATGGATAATTCAGGAATCATTTCCAATTGGCAATGGAAGGCACTATATGACTTTCCAATGTATAAGGAAGGAGTTGGGAAGATGGGAAGGTTTGCAGGCGGCACCAGTGACCTCCCTCCATTTTATTGGCTTAGAATATTGAATAAAGTTGGCATTCCATTTTTAACAAAATGCAATTTAGTCTCAATGGGAAAAGAGCACTTTTTAGAACATCTGTAAAATTTACTTGGTTTTAAAATGTATTCGTGTTATTGGACATGCTAACCAAAGAATAACTAATGAAAAAAACCAACATCATCAATTCAAGTCCTCCCGTAATCTAAATGTTCCCTTGCAGTAGAAACACTACAGGGTTTCTCGAAGTGCTTAGGAAGGCCAATAAACACACTCTCGGAAGCAGGCTGAACTTGTTGGGTCAGAGCCAGATGTGACAAAAGAAAAGAAACAACAGGCGGGATCAGAAGGAAGTGATGAGTGCTTAAGCCAAGGAAAGAGGAGCTGGAATTTAATCTGCAGAGTAGGAAGCAATGTGTGCAGTTGGCTTATGCAGCTGTAAAAAGGAAATAATGTAAACATTTTAACAAGGAGGCTCCTTCAAATTTTTGAAAACCCGTTTGCCCTCTGGGTGACCAAAGCCCATATAAAGATAATATTCACAATCAAGCCAGCAGTTTGCTGCAAATTAGGGCTGTGTGAGACACCCAGACCAAGGACACAGGAAGGTCAAGGGCCCATGGGTCATGGTAGGCAAGCAAGCTCGCGCCAGTGTGTGCAAATGTTTCTCTGTCTTTTTTCTTTTTGGGTAAAGTCTAGTTTCATGACTGAAAACAGAGTACTAAAACTTGTAAATAATTTACAAATTTTATTTCAATTTTTCTTGTCCAAGATCCAATTCCTTCTGAGCCTGGTACTCTGTGGGCGTAATTGGTATATAAATGGTGCCACGTATAAAAGTGTGAACCCCACCCTCCTCCCCAGAGGTCACATTTGTTGGAGTGTATAACCACTGTGCTTTACTGTCTCGGCCATTGAGTGAAATAACACACATATAGACTACCAAGTGCCTACCAAGAATGAGAGTATATTGTAAACCGCAGGCACTGTGGAAATGTAAGGCACCACACGTAGTTCAGTGGTTTCTAAACCCACTCGACATCCAGGGGATACCTGCCAATCATATTCCAGGGCTCTTTCTCCAGAGATTCTGATTTGATGGGTCAGAACAGGAAACTATTTCTCACAAGCCCCTCATGTGCCTCTGGGATTTGGACTGGCTTTTGAGGATCACTGTGTGCAGTTGTTTTCCACACTCTCCATCCCCCACTTCTATCAGGCAGCCCTCACCTTGCCTCATTCCCCTGCCCAAGGGCTCTTCCTTCTACCCAAGTAAATTTTATAATTGCTTTTATTCTTGTCTTCCACCTGATCTAGGCCTTCTTTCACGTCAAATTGGCATGTCCTTTCCCTTCACAACTACCAAATATATTCCCTCTTTTCCCTAAAAAGTACTTTTTAAAGTGAGTTCATATAAATTGGGCATAAAGTTTAAATTGGAGAGAATATTAAGGAGTTGGAGGTGCTATAAAAGTACTAGTGGAAACTTTCAAATTGCTTACGTATACATTTTGGAAGGAACATTAATAACATTACACAAGAAAGGGATGCTTAACACACAAGTCACTTGCACCTAATCCAGAAGAGCTAACCACCAGCTGAGAGAGGACAGAGAAACATGGTAATGACATCATGGGAAAGAAATCATCAAAATCCAGACTACAGGCAGCTCTGGAGTTTGCTAGTCTGAGTGGACCAGCAGCACCACCCTCACCTGGGAGCTTGCTAGAAATGCAGACCCTTGGGTCCCAGATATTTCTAAAGCAGAATCTACTTTGTAACAAGATCCCCAAGTGAATTGTTTATCTTTTAAAGTATACTCAATTGAGAACTACTACTCTACAGGATAAGACACTCAATAACGTCAACAAATAAATTGCAAGAAAAAAAGAGAGAAGAAAACATATAGATTTAAAAAGAGTAAGAGCTCTATTGACAAGATACAATGTGGGGACTTGTTTGGATCCTGATTTGCACAAACCAGCTGTAAAAGATTTTTTTTTTTAAATTAAATCTTTATTGTTCAGATTATTACATTTGTTCCTCTTTTTCCCCCCCATAACTCCCCTCCTCCCAGTTCCCACCCCACCCTCCGTCCTCACTCCCCACCCACTGTCCTCATCCATAGGTGCACGAGTTTTTTCCAGTG
>NW_006289416.1:2749144-2758702 GCF_000327345.1 Myotis davidii
CGCCAACCGCGCCCTCCGCCGCCAGCCCGCTCCGCGCACTCCGCACCTCAGTATTTGACTTCAGCACTGCTCCTCCTCTGAGTGTCCGTATGCGTTACTCTTTCCTCCTAGTTGTAGGAATTCCACTCAGCCAGCGTTCCTGTGGTTCTGGGTGATGTCCGTTCCGTCTTTTAGTTTCACTTTTGAAGTGGTTGTTCAAGGCAGCAAACTCCAGCGTTAACCTATGCCACCATCTTGGTTCCTCCTGTAAAAGATTTTGTTTGGAGATGATAGAGGAAATTTGAATGCTGATTGAATACTATTATGTAATGATATTAAGTAATCACTGTCAATTAGAGAAAAGCTTGCATTCATGTCTCAGGAATCTAGACAGGTTGCCCATCAAGGGTGGCAGTAAAGAATGAATCGAGATGGCATAACAAAAGGGTTTTATGTATCTGGATGTTCCACCTGCCCCTGCTGCCTGAGGAAGGGGAGATAAGGATTCCACAATCTGCTCCTTCAGTATGTTCTAATTCATTCATTTCTCAATCCCCACTTCTCTAGCCTTAATTCAGGTCCTTCCAAGAACATGGCCTCCCAGCAACAGGGGCAGGGAGGTGGCATCCAGGCCCAACCAACGCAAACACCCAAGTCCTCATAGCACTGTTATCAGGAGCTGCCAAACCCATGGTATTCAAGAGCCATTTGCTTACATACATGGGAACATACATGCATCGCTTACATACATATCTTCAGCACTTAAAGATCTCTGCAGAAGAACCATGGTGTATAGACATGCCACGTTATTCTCCCTTCAAACTGGGGTGACAAGTAGGATTTTCTTTTATTTATTTATTCAGTTAGTTAGTTAGTTGGTTAGTTTTGTTTTTGGGATTTTCTTTTTCCTATGCAAAGGGAGAAATGGTTTGGGGGAACTCCTTTTAGATTTGCCCAGTCTTGTGGGATATATTCTTTTGCTATGATTACCAAACGTTTGAATTTTTAATGAGAAATGCAAGCAAAAGTTTGAAATTTTTAAAAAAGAAAGTGTTTACAGTGAAATTGAGTCTCCCTCACACCTCTGGCTACCAGATTTCCATCTCAGCAGTGACAAGCTTCCTGTGTCTTTCCAGGGATGTTTGATGAATGTATGCCTGCATGAATACATGTGTGTTCGCACATGTGTAGAACACATATTATATGCAAGTAGATTTCTTAATACAGTATGGACTCTATTAAATTAAATTAATTATTTGTTTTATTTATTGTTATGTTTTTATTGATTTTAGAGAGAGAGGAAGGGAGATGGAGAGAGAGAGAGAAATATTGATGAGAGAGAGAACATTGATTGGTTGCCTTCTGTACATGCCCCACAGGGAATTGAGCCCACGACCCAGGTATGTGCCCTGACCAGGAATCGAACCCACAACCTTTTGGTGCATAGGATGACACTCTAACCAGTTGAGCCATACTGGCCAGGGTTGGACTCTATTTTAAACTGAAGCCTCAGATTTCCATATCTTTCTGTCATTCCTGGCCTTCATGACACAATGAAGCACAAAGTTTGGGGCAATGCACTTGGCCCTGTCCCCTACTCCCCCACAGTCCGCACTGTCCGCAGCCTCTTGATAAACATCTCTTCCTTTAATCAGGAGGACACTCATTTTGCTGCCCACTTCCAATTTAGCCCAGATGCAAAGAAAGTAGGGCAACGTTTTTATATTTTCTAAATCAAACACATCTTTTCAAATAAAAGAAAAACATGTTACAAGAGAGTTTGAAAATTGAGGTCTGTTTTGAAATATTCAAGGAAAGTAGCAAAGTCAGGATGGTGACAGACATCTGGAATACAGGTGGTAAAAAGAAAAAAAAATCACAACAAAAACCATATGCCTATAAACGGATAAACACACAAAAAGATAAGCAAGAAGACTAACGTGTTCAATCCCCATGATTGTGAGGGAGAAGTGCTTATTTTTCATCTTTTAAGGATAACCTTGTCTATTTCATCTTTGTAGTAATTTGGTTGCCTCCATTTACCTTCCATTTCACTTTATTCACTCAGCTCTCTGCCAATCCTGCCGGCTTGAAGGGCCAGCCTGGATTTGCAGCTCTTTCCGTGTGACCCTCTTGGACTGACAATGGGTTTGCCTTGACCCCTTCCCCGAGGAGTACGCGATGGATTTGCTTCAGATCAAACAGCCAACAACTCTTCATGGATTGCACATTGGAATGGCAAGGCTGTTAGGTAAAGGGAGGAGGGTCCTGTTCTAATTTGGGTGGATGTTTTATGAAAAGGTCAGGGCTATAGATGCTTTTTTTCTTTTTAACAGGGAAAGAAATAGCCAGACTCACAAACTCAGAAAAAAAGTTATGGGAATGTGACATGGTGCAAGGAGTGTGCTGCACAAACCTCCTAACTTCCTCTCCCTAAGAGCTGGGAACTCTGACCTAAAATGAGGGTAGGAAGAGAGACTGAGACATAAATCTTTTTTGCTTGGGAAGTTTCTCGAAATCATTGGTTAAAATTCGCCATTAGATTGTCTTTTGAGATTGCTCTGTTTGCATGAATGTAGAAATTGTTCCCTATTTGCTTCTCTGTTTAAAGATTCTTGTCTCTTTGTATTTACATTCAAAGTTTGGGCCCCAAGTTGTAAAAACACTGTGTGGGGGAAAAGGGAGAGGAAGAATAGTGAACTCAAAGACAATTTAAAAACGAAGGGAAGAGGTCTTGAGTTGGGTAGAGAGAGCCAATCCTACTGCCTCATAGACTGGGTGAGGCATGGAGATAGAAAGAGCCTGGAGGAGGAGACTAGTTCTGCCACAACTGGCAAAACACCTCAAGGGAGACTTGCGAGATTGGAGGCCTCAGTCTTCCAACCTGAGAAATGGGAGTTTCTCTGTCAAGATGCCTTTCAGCAAGTGCACCCTCCTTTCAACTGTTTATAATCTGGTAGGGACTTAACATAAATAATACCCTGAATTTCTTTAACTGTCTCTAAAGTAAGCAGAAAATCT
This sequence comes from Myotis davidii, assembly GCF_000327345.1. Classification (NCBI taxonomy): domain Eukaryota; kingdom Metazoa; phylum Chordata; class Mammalia; order Chiroptera; family Vespertilionidae; genus Myotis; species Myotis davidii. The sequence goes on from NW_006289416.1 coordinate 2,752,145, forward strand.
TGAGTATTTTCAATACAAAAATTTTAAAAACAAGGTCGTTTTTCTTTTCATGTGTTTGCTTGAATTCTTAACTATATAATTGGTTGTTATGAAGGCAAACACGGGTGATGCGGAGAAAACAAGCATCATTGTTAGAGAAGCATCTTTTTTTTAAAAAAAAAAAAACATCTTACCTCTTCAGTGAACTCCTAAGACATCAGCCATACCTCCAGCCAGAGAGTGCAGCTGTTTTGGGGATTCTGGTAGAGATAGAGAGAACTAACCTTTATTACGTGCATCCATGACACCTAGCATAACACCTAGTAGGATCAGAATCTTTGTATCTCCCGCAACACTAGAACACAACATCCACTTCAAAGAGTGAGAACTGAATAAAGAGATCACAAATAAAAAGATTACCAGAGAAGAGTACAATGAGCACAGCCTTTTAAATAAGCCATTGTCAATTTATACTCAGATTATTACAAAATGTGAATAAAGCATTCAGATTTCTTTTTGCTGAGCTAGTCAGCAATGTCCATGAGGAAATATGCAATGGCATCATGTTTATTCAGAATGAGAATCTGAAAGGCAGTATTGTGTGCTGGGAGCAAAATCAACTGCCGTGGAAGTGGGACTTGTAAAAGATTAGGTTGGCTCCCTGCAAGATAGGTTGAAACAATTTTTTTTAAGATTCAAACACACCCATCCATACACACCCCACGGCATGCTTCAAGTATCCTGCCAAAACACTTCAGACCTATCTACTTCATTTTTTTATTCTGATAGTATTTCTAAGAGTAGGTAGAGGCAGGGAACAGCTACACCAAAAAGCTGTCTCATGGTCATTTGTGTTGGGGCTAATCTTAATAAGCTTAGATTGTGTGGCTCAATAGAGTATATTATATAGAACTAATAGAAATAGTTCTCAACATTCTTGAAGGAGTATTAATATTCATATAGATAGCATGATTTTACAAAACATTTCATGTAAAATTATTTGTTCTGTGCTATAGTCTTCTCATCTCTAAAATAGAAGTGATGATAGTAATAGTGACTTTCACCTGATGTCCCAGTCAGTAAGTGGCAGACTCAGATCTTACGGGAACAAAGCTATTTTCAACAGAAGTCCTTGCTTCAGTGTGAAAATAACCAGAGCATCACTGAGATCACAGTACTTTGCAGACAATAAATATTTGTAAGTGAATGAAGGAATGAATACAGCATGGTAAAAAGGAGTCCTAGAGATTGCTTCTTGCATTTTAGAGTTCAGGAGGTAGTATGAATGTCACTGTAATAGACTTTGTTATCAATGACAAAGTTACAGCACTATTGGGACTAGTGCTCTCTACATATTCATATTCATGCTTTATCACCCTGAAGTTCATTTTATTTTAAGGAATAGGTTCCTACACTACAGTAGTAAGAATAATAGTGCCATCTAGTGACACTTCTAGTTATTGTCTCTAAAATTGCACATGACATCTGTTATTAAAAAGATTCACTTGAGAGATTAAGGACAGAGTGTGACATGTGCCACCTGTGATCCTCACCATTTTGTTTCTCAAGAAATCTTTCCTCAAAATTTTACTATGTGATAAGCTTTCACAACCTCATTCATACTTCCCAGGTGACATATTTATGGGGCCTATTCACTTCAGATTTTTCAGTAGTTTGTATGTTTATATTTCAAAGACTATGTTTCTTTAAGATCTATCAATTTTAAGGTGCAACATTGATACAATTACTTTTCAGGATAAGAAATATTAAATATAAACATTGACCGTAAGACATGTTTTCAAAAACATTAAAATGTAAAACACAAAAACAACCAAATTTACAATAAATTTTATTACTCAAGTATTTATTCATATACATATTGAGTTTTAAAAATTATTTTTGTGCAAATATTTTACCAGGAAAGGTGATTCATTAAATATATAATTAAGTATAATTTCACTGTTGAAAAATCAATGGTTTCCATATATATATGATATATATAGTATAGCATACATAAATTTAAAGTCAAACAAAATTTTAGTCAGGCTGTAGGTATCAATAATCACTAATTAATTATAGGTTTAATGGGAAACACTGTATTTCACTCAAAAGTCCTGGAGCCCTGACCAGTTTGGCTCAGTGGATAGAGCATCGGCCTGTGGACTGAAGGGTCCCGGGTTTTTCAGTCAAGGGCATGTACCTTGGTTGCGGGCACATCCCCCGTAGGGGGTGTGCAGGAGGCAGCTGATCGATGTTTCTCTCTCATCGATGTTTCTCTCTATTCCTCTCCCTTATTCTCTGTAAAAAATCAATAATATATATATATTTTTAAAAAGTCCTGGATAAGACAGTGTCTAGGTATATAAATTGAGCAAGTAAAGTATTCCCACCTTTATAATGGGATAACAATGACTAACGTATCTACCTACTAAAGTTTTGAGGAACAAATGCAATAGCAAATGTTTTTAAAACTACTCTGCAGAAGTAAGAAATTAGGGGTGTTATTTCCAATAATCATTTTACTGGGAGGGCAGGTGCTAGAGTTAGACTGCCTGACTCCAAATTATGGTCTCGCTGCTTACTAGTTAGGTAACCTTGAATAGTTACTTCTCTACTCCTCAGTGCATCATATGTAGAACAGGGATAATAAAAGTACCTATCTCAAAGGGCAGTAGTGTAACATGCTTATTAGCACACAGTAAACATTCAGTAGTTTTAACTACATGATTATACACACACACACACACACACACACACACACACCCCACATTCCCACTTCAATGGCCAAGCGATCAATTGTCAATTAGGAGATTGTCACTATGTGATTCTCAAGAAAATATTAGAGTGTTTTCATTGTCATCATTAATATTTATTGGACCCTAGAGAGGAACAATGCCAACTGTAATTGAACCAGTTAAAATTACAATGTAAAAAACCCATAAGGCATTTAAGAAACAACTAAGTTTTTCTTGTTTTTAATCTTGAAAACTCTACCCCCACCCTCCTCACCCCCCACCCCAATTTTTCAAATCTGGCTTCAAACAAGAGCAATAGAATAAATGTAATTAAAATAATGCCAAAGAGATGGTAACAAGGCAGGGCTGGAATGGAGGAAATAGGTAGGACAAGGAGAGGCATGCCACAGCCACCTCCTCTGCCACTGCCCGAGCCCAAGCCGCCCTCCTATCTTGCCGGGACAGTGACAGCTTCCTAATAGGAAGCCTCGCTTTTATCTACTCTTGTCCTCCATTCCATACAAAGCAGCAAGGTTGAGTTTTCATGTTTCTTCCCTGCCCAAAGCCCTGATTTCCCACTTAGACTACACAGCAAATACCATTCCTATATTCTTCTCGTGTCCTAAAGCTCCTGGCACATGTGCCTTGAAAGGACCCATCACTCCTGAGGCCCTCTGTCCCATAGTACTTCACTATGACTTCAATATGAGCCTGTGAGAATGTGAGCTCCCGGTGTGGGGGGGTAGGAGCTGGGGGGAGGGGTGCGGTGGGAGTAGGGGGAGCAGGCAGAATTCTTGTTTGTTCTCCCTCCCACCCCCCACCCCTCAGTTGTTTATCACCAACAGTGCCTGGCACATAAAGGTGACTGATTTATTCATGACAAAGATTACCCGTCTATTTCTCCCTTTCCTTACACAGTCACCACTGGTTTTAACACTGCACGGTGACTTTCAGCTTGGAAGTAGAAAAGGTAGTCGGATGGGGATTTTTTAAAAAATTGGTTTGAGGAAGAGGGAAGAGAGTTGTTCCACCCATCTATGCATTCATTGGTTGATTCCTGCACATGCCCTTCCAGAGATTGCACCTGCAACCTTACTTGGTATACGGGATGACGCTCCAACCAACTGGGCTACCCACCCGGCCAAAGCCAGATGTGGATTCTTGTACTTGTGGCACCAGGAACAGATGCTTCAGTTTCTCTAAACTTCAGCCCTCATAAAAGAGTAAGGAATAATACCTCCCCTATTAACCTTTTAGGCTGTGAGGGTTAGACAACAAATATGAAAGCTCTTATGAACTGTGAAATACTGTACTAACCACGAGAGTGGAACTGCTCTCATTTTAAAGATGAAAAGGAAGTCCAGAAAAAAATTGAGTGACAGCATCAAGTGACCAGGATTTGCCTAACACAGAAATATTAAACAATATGTAATTTTAAGCAGACATTATACCAAAAGAACACTTTTAAGTGAGGGAACAGATGTTAAAACCACATTGGAAACTTTTTAAAAATTTCCCCCTTCTTAGGTTCCTCCCCTACTTATAATATTGCTTAGCGCCTTGAAGATCTTAAACAAGCTCATAGCGGCCTTATCTGTTTGTCAGTCCTTCCTACAGTTTACACCACATGGATTGCCTTCAAAGATTGAATTCATTATAATCTTGTCTTCTATTTTTTACCTGGATAGGATTTTCTGAAATTCTGTTCACATAATCAATTTCCAAAACAGATTTTAAATTTCAATAAACTACACAATTATGTTAGAAAGTAATGGAAATATCTTGACCTTTCAGGCATTTGGGGCTTTTCACAGAAACAGCACTCTATGCTGTGGACGGAGGCATCCAGGTTGGAATTCCAACTCTCACTTCCTAACAGTGACTCTGGTCACTCACCCAACTGCCCGGAGCCAGTTCCCTCACCAGGAGTACGAGGCTAGTACAAGTCTATCTCAGAAGGTTGTTGGGAAGATTCAATTAAAATAGTCTATGTGCAATACTTTACACACGGTAAAGGTTCTTTTTTTCAGTTTTTCGCCTCATTTTCTTAGACTCTTAAGATCAGTGAAATGTTGAGTGTTTTCTCAGATACACTCTGTATTTATAATTTAGTAGTTTAAACATATGACTTCCTAGAAGTGTGAAAGGGAAAAAAAGGCTAACTAGTTTTTATTGCATAATGATATTAATCTGACCACTGAGCCACACCGGCAGGGCTATACTTAAAAAATCAGTTTAACCATGAAATCTAAAATACATAAAGTTGAAAATATGAAAATAGGACTACCCCCACCTATCACTTTTCATTATACTCCATTTGAGTCAGCATAATCTTTATTTCAAAATAGCATTTTTATTATATAAAAATGTAAAAATCCAGCAAAACTAGAAATACCAAATATATTTTCCTGGGCTTTCACATTGGTTGATTTTTATTTGCAAACTCTTTTTCAACACAATTTACAATCTTATCCCCATCTGCAGTCTGATTATACAAGTGCTAAGTGGCAGAAAAGTCTAGAATAAATACATAAAAAAAAAAGAGGCAAAGCTGTGAAACTAAGTTGCATGCAACAGGTCTGTGAGAATGGGGGAAAGTGTCGAGGAAATAAAACAGAGTAAGACAAAGTAATTAGAAGGTGTTAGCTAAAGTTCTCTCAGTCATCTTTATCTTTAGCTCCATGTTTAAGGATGCGTGTGAACTCAATGTAATTGAAATTTCCCTTTTTGTCAATAGGCGCTTCTCTGTACAGCTCATCCACTTCCTCATCTGTAAACCGGTCTCCCATTGTTGTCAGCAGCTCTCTCAGGTAATCTTCCTGAATGGTGCCTGGAAGACATACAAGGAAGGGAGTCATGAATACTTCTTGGGTCTTAAATGGTTAATTTCTATACTAGGTCAATCTTACAAAGTATTTCAGAATATACATATTTAAATGAAAAAAATAGTGAACTAAGACATTATGTAACTATATCATTATGTTTTCCTATTACTTTTAGAGTTCTTTACAATATTATATTAAACTAGAGGCCTGGTGCATGAATTCATGCACCAGTGGGGGTTCCCTCGGCCTGGCATGCGGGATCAGGCCAAAACCGGTTCTCCAACATCCCCTGAGGGGTCCTGGATTTCGAGAGGGGGCAGGCCAGGCCGAGGGACCCCATTGGTGCATGATTGGGGCCGGGGAGGGATGAGGGAGGTTGGCCAGCTGGGGAGGGCAAGTAGAGGTCCAGGGTGTGTCAGGTCCGTCTTGCTCAGTCCCAATCAGCTGGATCCCAGCAGCAAGCTAACCTACTGGTCAGAGCATCTGTCCCCTGGTGGTCAGTGAACGTCATAGCAACTGGTCAACTGTCTGCCTCCTGGTGGTCAGTGCACGTCATAGCGAGCAGTTGAGCAGTCTTAGCATATTAATAGCATATTATGCCTTGATTGGTTGAACAGTCAATCAGACAACTGGACACTTAGCACATTTCATACCTCTCAGGAGTTTTCCCGTGTTTTGCGCGCCATCTGTTAAGGACCGCTCACGAGTGTTCTCGTTATTCACGCCCATGGAAAAAGGAGCGAATCTAGATATTTACGTAAATTTTGTTTGGTCCCTCTTCATAGAGGAAAATGTTTTACGCAGTACCATACGTTAAAAAAGTACTAGGAACTTTAATTGTTTAATTGTTTTTGTAAATAAAAATGTTATAATTATTGAAAAACAATACCTAAAGTGCATTATGATGATTTAAATAACGTGCAGTTTGCCCAAAAACGTGTGGTCCCTGGCGTATGTCTTAGACATTTTTATGCAGTACACAATGTGTTAGCATATTAGGCTTTTATTATATAGGATCA
>NW_006289416.1:2758959-2766308 GCF_000327345.1 Myotis davidii
GTAATATAGCCCTGGCCAGATAGCTTAGTTGCTTAGAGCATCATCCTGATACAAGGTTGAAGGTTCAATCCCCAGTCAGGGCACATACAACAATTAACCAACGAATGCATAAGTAAGTGGAACAATATATCAATATTTCTCTCTCTATATAATCGATCAATAAAAATTTAAAAGAAAGTATAGTATAGTAAATACATAAACTAGTAACAGTCATTCACTGTCATTATCAGTATTCTGTACTGTACATAATTGTATGTGCTATGCTTTTATACAACTGGCGGGGGCATGTGCCTGGGTTGTGGGCACATCCCGGGTGGGAAATTTACAGGATTCGGCTATTCGATTTTTCTCTCTCATTGATGTTTCTAACTCTCTACCTCTCTCCTTTCCTCTCTGTAAAAAATCAATAAAATATATTTTAAAAAAAAATATATTTCTCTCTATATATAATCGATCAATAAAAATTTAAAAGAAAGTATAGTATAGTAAATACATAAACTAGTAACAGTCATTCACTGTCATTATCAGTATTCTGTACTGTACATAATTGTATGTGCTATGCTTTTATACAACTGGCAGCACAGGTTTGTATATACCAGTCTCATCACAAACACATGAGTAACGTGTGCACTATGATGTTAAAATGGCTATGACATCACTAGGGTGACAGGAATTTTTCAGCTCTCTTATAATCTTGTGCGAACACCACTACTGTGCTATTGGTCATGATCGAAGCAGCTGTTATGTGGCACATGACTGTACACTTTCTGGTGTGATATATAGTCTCTTGAAGAAGCTGCTTTTATTGTTTCAGAACTACTATTTAACAGACATTCTCTTTGGCTTTCAGGAAGCTCAGATCCAAATTCAAAGAGTAACACCACAAATAGTATAGTTTTATAACCTACATACATCTGTGTCCTAGCCATTCTCAGTTATACTGTCCCATTGTAAATAATAGTTTCCCTTTATTCATTTTTAAAAATGTGTATTTTACTCATGTTTTTCTTCTTCTTTTTTTAAAAATAAATATTTTTATTGATTTCAAAGAGGGAGAGGAAGAGACAGAAACATCAATGATGAGAGATTGGCTGCCTCCTGCACACCCCACACTGGGGATCGAACCCACAACCCGTGCATGTGCTCCGACCAGGAATCGAACCTTGACCTCCAGTTTCAAAGGTCCACACTCAACCACCAAGCCACGCCGGCTGGGCAACTAATATTTTTCATTTCTAAAAAAATGTTTCAGTTTGGAATAAGGACATAAACAAAGAGCACCCACCAGTTGCTTCTTCATCAAAGCAAGCAAAAGCATTTCTGATGACATCTTCTGGATCTGTACCATTTAACTTCTCACCAAACATTGTGAGGAACATGGTGAAATTTATGGGCCCTGGAGCCTCATTCATCATGGCATCAAGGTATGCATCGGTTGGATTCTTCCCTATAAGAGTTCACATTATAACATTTAAGGACAAAGATCTAATTTCAACAAATAATTGCTGTTATTCTCCCCAACACATTTTAAAAGGTATATCATCCTCACATGAAACTAATTTTTCGATTAATTGCATTAAGGCCATTTTAAAAGACAACTTATGACATCATAAAAAAATCTCTGATACACCATTATAAAAATGCATGTATAAAAATGGGCTTAAGTTGAATGTTGCTCATTTATTGATATTTTCTATAACTTTTCTTTCAATATTTTAAACAAAACAAACACTTAAAACTATGGTCCAGGCAATGCCATGTTATTCATCTTGAATGTTGATAACATAAAAGGCCATCAGGGCATTTCAATACCAGTTATTAAAAAAAATCTAAACATTCATATATCCAATTGTGGTATAGTTGCCCATGAATTGATATGCTTTAAAATTTTATTTGTTGGTCATTTAAGTGAAAACTATTAGGTTGGTTTAAAATTGGGAGATTATGATTATTTTGAACAATGTTACAAACTGTTTGATTGCCATACATACTGCCAAATGCTGTTGATTCATGTCACTAAATTCATTCTTGTTTAGTACTGTTCATATTGGAAATCTTAATCTTGGTTCCAACTGAGAGCACTCTCCCTCTTCTAGTGCAGTAATGAGGGAAGTGCCCTGACCCTTCTCACAAAGTTGGGAGTAATTCCTCTGGAATGGCCACATATGGTAGTAGTAACAGTGAATGAGAGGTCTGGAGTAGTGGTTTGAATTTCAGTTCTGCCGCTGGCTGTGTGACCTGGGAGAAACTGGCAGGTGTCTAGGGTTTACTTTTTAAATCTGTAAAATGGACTGATTAAATTTGGTATCTGAAAGGTCCCTTCTAACATTAAGTTTGTATGATTCTCTATGAAAAGAACATCTGTAAGTTAGATATTCATATCTAAGGAGGCACCTCAATATTACATCCAAGTGCATTTAATGATAGTCAAATCTAGAATTATTGTTCATATGTAAAGTTTTAATCCTGGGATTCTGGGTGAAATTTAAATGCCAAGTTGGTATCTGACTTACTGCTTTACAATCTTCACTCATACCTACGCAACACACCAATACAAAGATTAGCCCGAAATTAATCTCTAGATTCATTGAATAAGTAAAAATAAAGAAAATGATCTACTTTTCTACTTTCAGATTTAATCCAACTCTCTTGCAGCATTTTTTTTTTTTTGAAAAAGTGTAATACAAAGGTGTCAAGAGAATATGGGTACAAAAAAGACAAAGGGATTTATAATGAATTCATTTAGGCTAAACACCTATGGACCCATTCAAGGCATACATTATAATTTGTTGATTTGAAATGTAAATACATGCCTTAAATGGATGGGGCTCCCCAAAACAGAAGGCCCCAAGGTCAACTTCTTATACTACCATCACTCATAAATTACGTGAGCATGTACTCTGATCATGATATAGGCTTGAGTATTCAATCTTTGTAATATAACTAAGTCTCTCAATTTTCTTCAATGGGCTTCTTCAGTACTGACCTGCCCAGAGAGTACCCTTAGTTATTCTTAGTGGAAAACACTGGGATCCAACCTACATGCAAGTCAACAAATTAGATCAGTATCTTGATTCTATTCTTACTCTAAATAAAGGAAATGTCATAAAATGTTAACACCGGTAAAAGATGTACACATGTTCATTATATTTGTAGACTTAAATTTTTCAAAATAATATGTTAGGAGAAAATAAAAATAAGACAGAGGAACAAATTGCATTGTGGTAACTAAAAGAAAAAATATAACAACATCTTTTTCTTTGCTCTCTGGCTAACAGTCCAGCACAAGAACACGCCAGAGTGCAGAGCCTAACTGCAGGCCATCCCTGAGCTGCACCCTATTCCCTGCCAGTCATTTTGGTCTATCAAGAAGCAGGCTGTTATTCCTTTCTCCACATCTACAAAATCAGTGCTGGCTGGGTGCACAACACAGAGGGCCTTTGGGGACTTCTTTTTAAGATCAAAACAAACAACATCATAGAAGGAATATTAAAATAATACCCATAATAAAACAAATAATAAAGGGCAGTTTATGTTTACCTTTTTTAAAAGATATTTTTATTGACTTCAAAGAAGAAGGGAGAGGGGGAGAAAGAGAGAGAGAAACATCAATGATCAGAGAGAATCATGGGATCAGCTGCCTCCTGCACACCCCCTATTGGGGATCAAGCCTGCAACCCAGGCATGTGGCCCTGACCGGGAATCGAACTGTGACCTCCTGGTTCACAGGTCAATGCTCAACCACCGAGCTACACCTGCTCGGCTACTTTAAATCCTTTATCTTTACATTTTCTTTTTAGTTATAAAAAAAAATTATAAATAAAATTGTGAAAGTCCCCTTTCCCGTGTTCCCTTTTCCAGTAGCACTGCCCTTCCTCCTGATACTATCATTTATTATTGTTACTTCCTACCTATAAACTGTCCTCAACATTTATTCCTAACTGCTATATTATTAGTTACACATTTTGTTATAAATTCCAATATTTTGCCACCTAGCCAACTCCTGGCTGTTCACCTAGCAGACCTATAGCAGTTAGCTGAGAGGAACTGAGGCCCACCTGGCCAAGTGCCTGCCAGGTCCCCATCCCCACAGGCTTATTCTCTTATGACTGGCCAAACCCCAACATGGCACCTCCCACCCAGGCATTTCTCAATAGGCTTTGAAGACAGGACAGGAATATTTGAACATCACACAAAAAATAATTCATAGAATGCTGAATTATTATTTTTTGAAAGCAGACATATTAAGAATATAAAAGTCTACCTAGAGAAGCAAGCATATCATGCAAATCTTCCTTGTCAATGAAACCGTCTCTGTTCTGATCAATCATGTTGAAGGCCTCTTTAAACTCCTGAATCTGTGACTGGTCAAACATGGCAAACACATTGGATGTTGCGCGCTGGGGGCGCTTCTTGGTGGTCTTGGTCTTTGCCTTTTTGCTCGACATTGTGGCTGCTTAATTCTAGAGTTAAAAAGAAAAAGCAAAAAAGAATGCATAAAACACAAAGCAAAAACAGAACTTATAATACCTAAAGTTAATGAGTAAAAATATCTTAATGTAGAATTATTACTTTATGTGAGTAGTAATAAATAAATAGTTAAGCTCTATTTCCAATGTGACAATTAAATGGCTAGGGGAAAAAAAGCAGTTCTGAAGAAATTAAGAAACAATAGATATTATTGATGTAGCTCCCCCTAAAATTTCATTAAACCCATACTTATTAAGTGGGAGTTAATTTTAAAATATGTAACAACCTAGCATTTACTGAGTGCTTACTATGTGCCAAGCACTGTTATGAAGACATGGGGCTCCCCTAAAGAGAAAGGCTCTAAAATTGATATCTTATTTTTACAAGGATTGTCTCATTTAATCCTCACAACAATCCTCCATTTTATTTATTTCCATTTTATCGCCAATGTTGCGTAACTTCTCTGGGCCTCAATATTTTCAAAACACGGTTTGAAAAGCAGGGAAGCCCACTCAATACTCTGTTTTACAGCAAAACACAATATCTACTCCAGTGCACGTAAGAATTAAATGAGATAACATACACAAAGAAACTAGTATAGTTACTGTATGGTGCATGTTAAAAAGGCTATCTTTAAAAAAAAATCATCAAAACCTGTTCTTTAATCTTGCATCCCTCTTGCTACCTTTTCATGTCCCATTTCCCTTGACAAAACTTTTAGATTAATACTTAACTGTCCCCATTTTCTCATCTTCCCAATAACTCAATTCTCTGTAAAATGGTGTTGGTAGTAGCCTCCAATACTCTACTGAAAGCCACCAATAATTTAAATGCCAAAAAGAATGAACGCTTTTCATTCCATTTTTTATTTGTAATATTAATTAACAAAGTCCTGAGTCTGAATCTTAACTCCATCATTATTACCACATATAACCTCAGAACACCCAAGGACACCAGAGTAATTTTTTGATCCAATGTTTATTCAATCTTCACAACTTCCCTATGAGATAGATACTACCTAGGTTAAAAAAAAAAAAAGCCCTCGTGCAGTAAAGAATTTAATTTTGCCAAAAGAAAGGTTTCGCCTTTGTCCCTGGCTCCTGGGAAGTAATCTCTAAGCCAGGGTGGGCAAACTTTTTGACTGGAGGGCCACAATGGGTTCTTAAACTGGACATGAGGGCTGGAACAAAAGCATGGATGGAGTGTTTGTGTGAACTAATATAAATTCAAAGTAAACATCATTACATAAAAGGGTACGGTCTTTTTTTTTTTTTAGTTTTATTCATTTCGGCCTGCGGGCCGTGGTTTGCCCAAGGCTGCTCTAAGCCCTTGAAATGCCATGCCTGGTATCTGGACTCTTGGGTCACACTAGATTTCTAACAATGTGATTTACCATGGGGGTCTGGGGTCATGTGTTATCAGTTGACCTCTAGAGGGGTTGGAGACTGAGGTAAGCTATGCAGCAGTCAGCCATATATATGTGACAGAGCTCCAATAAAATCTATGGATATCAAGGATCAAGTGAGCTTCCCTGGTTGGCAATACCCCACGCAGACTGTCTCACCTTGCCGTCAGAAGTCAATACTGTCCATGAGAGGGGACAATCGGAAGCTCTGCATTTAGAAGACTCCTGGACTCTGCTCCATGTGTCCCTTCCCTTGGATAATTTTAATCTGAATCCTTTTATTGTACCAAACCATGGGTATAACAGCTTTCAGTGAGTTCTGTGAATCCTAGCAAATTATTGAACCTGAGGGTTATCCTGGAAACCCACAGTTGCCATTGGTGTCAGAAATAAGGGTGGTCTTGGGGACTGTTCTTTAACTCTGCAGCCACATAGTGAAAGCAGATGACTAGCTGGGGCAGTGGCTGAGCAAGGGAATTTTGGACCTGTGTCTCTAAGACTTCTAGTCTTGAACTTTTAACCTACTTGTTTCCTTCTCTTTTTTCCATCTATAAAATACCCCACTTGGGTGTTCTGAAGCTTGGCTCAATGGTGCAGCTTTGAACAGAGCAGATACAGGCTCAATGCAGTAACACCATCATTTCTTTTAAAAAAAAGTTTATTTTTTTCCTCCTTACTTCATTTAAAAACAGTACATTTATACATGTATATAATACCTATAAAAACTACATATAGACACATAAAATGAAAAATGTGAGACAAAGTTGTAGCAAAACAACCAATCCGAAGAGAATTCTGGCCCCCAAAGAAACTACTATCCTTGATCTCCTTATCTACTGAGAGAAGTAGGCTTTCTCCACTTTCTCACTTCCCACTAACTTTCCACCCACCACAATCTGGCTTTCTTTTCTCTACTGCAACTACTTTCAAATTACCAAATCCAGTCTAAATCTCCTTGGACCACTCTGCTATATTTGATACCATTTTATTCCTCTTTTCTTCAGAGCCCCAAAAATTCTTGGTCTTAGTGTCACAGTCACAGTAGAAATGAACTGTCCCAATGGAAAGAGATTGCAAGGTTACTAACCTTGAAGACCTTACACTCTAGTGAGGAAGGCTCCTAAACATTATATTGGAAAGACTGATTTATGTAAAATGCTGTATTTGACTTGGTGTGACCCACATAATCTCTGTTGTATGGCTGGTCCATTTTCTTGTTAAGCCTTTATCTCTTCTACTCACCTATATTAAATATTCATGTACCGTATTTGCCGGCGTATAAGACGATTTTTTGGCCCTGAAAAATATGCCTCCAAGTGGGGGGTCGTCTTATACGCCAGGTACACTTCAGATAGACTGCCCATAGTGCTTGCCCCGTGCCATAGTGGCCTCCCGATGCCCGCCCACTTCATTCCACATACCGTTCAGGCATCAGCAGCGCTGCTGGGTGTATGCTCGGCTGTTATGCGATTTT
>NW_006289416.1:2766615-2769399 GCF_000327345.1 Myotis davidii
ATCTTTCTTCTATCATTGACAGTCCCTCTAGGTTGTGGGCTGCTTGCCTGTGTTCCTGAGAAGCATCTACGGTACCAGTCTATAGAGTGTGTTTTCTTTAGTGAATTACCGGTATGTTTACCGGTAATAAACTTGCACTGTTTTATGTATATGTTTGATTACATACAGCCTTGTGACAGTTTTCCTGCATGTCATAAGCATTTGAATATAAATTAAAATGTTAAAATCAAATCTGATATTGTTTTACCTTTTATTTGGTGTGTGGAAGGTGTGCAGAAGAGGGGGTAGTCTTATACGGCAAGTATATAACAAACTCTGTATTTTGAGTGGAAATGTTAGGGGGTCGTCTTATACGCCCAGTCGTCTTATACGCCGGCAAATACGGTATTCTAGCAGTCATGACTTTGCTTTGCTTGGATGATCTCATTGACTCTCACTGTTCTGACAACACCTATGTTTGCCAAGTCTGTTATCTCCAGGCCTGACCTGTCCTTGAGTTACAAACTCAAATACCCAATTGCTTGTGCAAGGTGTCCATTTGAATATCCCAGTCACTCATAACCAATGTGCTGAAGACTGACTTATCCCCTCCTCCCTAAACTTTCTCATCCTTTTGTTGTCTCTTAGTTAATGGCACCATCACTTACCCACTGACCAAACCAGAAATCTAGGAGTCACCGTGACTCATCTTTATCCCTGATGAATCAAGCCTGCCTCTTAAATATTCCTCAGATTTGTTCATCTTCCTCATTCCTCAGCTGGGCCCCATCATCTCTTTGTGCATTTCTATAGCCAACTAACCAATATCCTTGCTTCTTAGTCCCCTCTAAACTACCCTTTATATTCCAGCCAGAGGTGTCTAAAACATAATTATGACATCACCATTCCCCCTTTAAAAATCTTCTTTGGCTTTCTACTGCCTCATAGGACAAAGTCTACATTCTTAAGCATGGCGTACCAGATCCTCCTTTGTCTCTAGAATGACCTTTCCAGCCTCATTTCTAGACCTCTGCTTTGTACTTTTCCTTCAGCAATACCACACTGCTTGTTTGGGCCCAAGGCACCATGCAGGTTCTTGTGTACTGTACTTTTGCTCTTGCTATATTTCTAGTCCAAAATGCTTTAACAATATGGTTTGTAGGAAGACGAGTTACAAACTGTTTTCATAACCAGCATCAAAAATACTATATAGAACCAAAATAAAAAAATTAGTCTGAAAAAGAAACGTTTTTAACAAAAAAATTGTTGGGGAAGGGGTTAAGACCAGAGAGAGAATTAAAGGCCTACTCAACTAATGGCTACTACCATTTATTGAGTGACTCATGTGCTAAGCAAATTATATGCACTAAATTTAACATGCCTGCTTTACAAATGAAAAAAGTGAAGATCAAAGATATTAAATAACTTGCCAGAGGTCACCTACTGGCAAGCTAGGAGTCAAACCTCCTTTACTCAAGGTTATTTCTACCTATATATTTTCTCTGTATTAAATTTCTTCTAATATTTTGAGTTTATCACATTAAAAAAAATCTTTCAATACTACCAGTATAATCCAACACTGATTTCTGAGCAGCTACTTTCCTCCACACTCAGATCCTAGACAAACTGAGTTTTCAAATAAATGAAAACTATATGGGGAAACCAATGTACAGAATACAACTGCATTGTGGAATGGTAAGAGAATAAAATATAAATGACACTCGGGAATTGTGCAGTGTAGCAGCCCTAGTTTGGGTTTAACCAAGTGGCAGTACTTCCTATCAGTCATAGTCTTGGCTTGACATGATAGGTAAAGGCTTGAAACCTTTACCTAGGACAGTCAAATTAATGTTTAACCTATAAATGTAAAGAAAAAACAACCAAACCTTACCCTTAAACTATAGTTACAGAAAATAATATTCATATATAACATAGCACATAATGTAATGAATAACCCTCAATAGCAGGAAAGACTTCTTACTTCCTCTTCAAATTTTTAATTATTTTTGGTAAATTTCCAATATGAAGTGAACTTAAGGTACTAAGTAGTGTTCACAGAGGTTACAAGAAGGGCAGGAATATAAAAAAACTGATATTATAGGTGGCTGTGGCATCAACATCTATAATAATAAAAGCGTACTATGCTAATTAGACCTGACGACCTTCTGGACAAAGCTGAGGCTTCGAGGGAAGCCCGGGTCTTGTGTGCCCGAGGGAAGCCGGTGCTGGCAGTCAGGGGAAGGAAGGCCTACTATTGCAAGAATTTTGTGCTTTGGGCCTCTAATATTCAAATAACCAAATATTTGCAAAATCACCTGCAATACTAATGTGCAAATCAAAACATGGGCACCATAATCATTAATAAGCGGAAGCTGCTTGTGAACATCATTCAGCCTATATAGCTTTATTGGAAGCCTGCGAATATGGTGATGGTGTATATTCTGTCAGCAATTATGAATTCCTTGACATTTTTTTAAGGCTTCTTCAAGTATCTTAAATTAGCTAATTGTTGTCACCATATGGCAAGTAAATATGGCTCTCACAGTAGTTAACCTTCTGCTTTCAATCTTGACTGTACATTAAAATCACCCTGGAAGTTTAGAAAAACTGGTGCCTAGGTCCTACTCTAGTTAAACTGAAACTGAATTATCTATGGTCAGGGCCCAGGAATCTGAAGTATGGTAGCAATCATCTCAGTAGAAACTATAGTTTAACTTTAGCCCTGCTGTTTGGCTTCTGTACTTATTTGCTTTAACAACAGAAAAGTTATTTTGATTTTCTGAATTGTATCAATCATCCCATTCG
>NW_006289416.1:2769500-2771590 GCF_000327345.1 Myotis davidii
GGCTGGTTTTGCGACCATCTTATTACTATGAGATTTGGGAGAGCAAGATGCCCCCTCATAGTCCCGGATTGCAATAAATGTGACTCTTTAATTCGACTTCTTGAGGCGCCCTTCTGTGATTCGCGGGGTATATTACAACAATCGGTATTTTTAAAAAATGTACCAGGTAATTCCAGTGTACTTTGAAGGTATTGGCTGATTGTGTATTTAGTTCCCTTTAGTTTTTAAAATTTGGTCATTATGGTTTAATAGTGATGCTGGAGAACTGAATTCTAATTCGTTCTGTCATTTTCAATTTGTATGGCCTTCAGTTATTTTAGCTTTCCTGGTTCTCTTTTTTTTTAAATCTATAAAATAAAAGGTAGATCAGAAGTCACAAACTGGCAGTTACCAAAATATATGCAGTCTGTAGGAAGTTCATTTAATACCCCCAAGTATAACCTTTTAAATGCCTTTTTAAATTATTGAATTCATTTTAAAAACCTGAATATTTTACTTTAATAAAAACAAATTTCAGCATTCCCAAATTCCTGTCGATAATGAGTGTTCAGTGAGCAATTCCTACTATTCCCTTATTTTCCTGACACGGTCAGTATTTGTTTATGTTACTGCCTGTACCCTGAGTTGAACTTGTTCCCTGACTACAGTGGTAGCCAGGATCCAAAATGGCCCTCAACATTTCCTCATGTCCTTGTGTAGTCCCCTCCAATAAAAAAGATTGTTGGCCTGTGAAACGGTAAGGGAGGTGAAATAACCTTCCTTCTACCCTTCTGAGTTCTTCCTGACACCACTGTAATAATAGACTAATAAGAGAAAAACAAAGAAGTTTATTAACATGTATACCTCATGTATACATGGGAGATATCCAAGGAAAAGAATATTATCAGAGGTGGCTTCGAATTCAGGCTTAAATATCATCTTCAGCTGAAGACAAAAGAAGAAAGGTATGTGAGGGGTGGATGCTAGTTATGGAAGGTTACCAGGAAAAGCAAAGCAAACAAGAGTAAGGATTGTCATGTAGACTTAAATCAGGGCCTTCTTCACTGATAAGAATCTGAAGTTAGCTACAGAGAGTAATCTTTGTCCTTCCTGGTAGAGAGGGAAGGATACCTTTGTAAATTTATGTCCTGCTTTTATGTCTTGTTCGGCTTCTTCTAAATTGCCTTCAGCTCAAAATAGTATTTATGCCCAAGTGGCATATTTTGAAATGACATATCCTGCTACCCTTCATAACCAATGGGATATTGCAAAAATAATAGTGTGACTTTGTCATAACAGACATTGCAACTTTTGCCTTGCTCTCTTTTGGATCACAATCTGGGAGAAACCAGCACCAGGTTATTAGGGTAGTATGCAACCCTAAGGAAAGGTCCATGTGGCAGGGAACTGAGGCCTTCTGTCAATAGTCAGGATCACCTTGCCAGTCATGTCAATCAGCCATCTTGGAGGTTGATCTTTCCTCAAGATTGCAAACCCAGCTGGCATCTGGGCTGCAACTTCATGAGGCCCTGAGCCAGAACCACCCAGTTAAGCTGCCCTGGAATTCCTGACCCTCAGAAACTGTTTATTGTTTTTTTTAAGGTGCTAAATTTTGGAGTAATTTGTTATATAGCAATAGAAAACTAATAAAGCCATTGTGTTTCCTTAGTCTCTTTAATATTAAAACAGGACATACCTTTATGTCAGAATTATAACCAAGGAATTTTCAAAAGTTCAAAGGGGCGACAATCAAGTTTGCACTCGTTAGGGAATTTTCTATTTCTGGTTAGAAAATGTCAATTCTTTCTATTCAATTTATCTCCAACTTCTGTTGATTCCTCTTTTAACTGCAACAGAGTCACCCTTTCTTCAACATTCCTATCACCACTATCCTGTTCTTCTTGCTGATTCCTATGCTGATTTGCTTGCTAGTGCCTGCCTCCTAATTGGAATTTCCTTTAGGGCAGTCCTTGAATGGCTTTGCTTTTAAAGTATTGGTTGAAAAACTGGTAGCACAAAGTTACTACTCAAAAATGAGGTTATTAAAGAGGGAAGAGGAACTGGTTTTGTGAGCAAAGGGATGATAAAAAGTTCACGTTTTGGCCCAGTTT
>NW_006289416.1:2771639-2774931 GCF_000327345.1 Myotis davidii
CCTTCGGCAAAGCCAACTTCTGAACAAAGGCACAGGGTGAGACTGAGAATGGATGAACACGAAAAAGCAGAGAGCAGCAGTTCTTGGGCTGAAACCTAAGATCATTTCTGATTCAACTGTCATCTTCACCAAGGTCTATTTTTATAAATTTCTTACAGATTCCCAAGGTCATTATCGCAGTTCAGACTAATGTTTGTGCTAACTGGATACGTGAGCAATAGTTTGAAAAGAGCAATCCTAAAAAAAATTTAGTACTTAAGTTAAAATACCCCACAAAATTTACCTTATATATTTAACTAGGGGCCTGGTGCACGAATTTGTGCACCAGTGGGGTCCCTCAGCCTGTCCTGTGGATCGGGCCTAAACCGGTTCTCTGACATCCCCCAAGGGGTCCTGGATTGTGAGAAGGTGCAGGCCAGGCTGAGGGACCCCACTGGTGCATGATCGGGGCCGGGGAGAGACACGGGAGGTTGGTCAGTTGGGGAGGGACTATGAGAGGGTTCCAGGACATGTCCAGCCTGTCTGGGTCAGTCCTGATCTGCTGGACCCCAGCAGCAAGCTAACCTACCGGTTGAAGCATCTGCCCCCTGGTGGTCAGTGCACTTCATAGTGAGAAGTTGAGCAGCCTTAGCATATCATTAGCATATTACACTTTGGTTGACCAGAGACCCCGCACTTAGCATATTAGGCTTTTATTATATAGGATGACATGGTTGCATATTTAGGCAAAAATGTAATCAATTCAATAAATTATATCTTTTTCCCCAAAAGCTTTACTCAATTTTTACATCTTTTTTCTTAGTACCAGTTAAACTTTCCTTGTAATACATCGTTAAATTTTAATATTTAGCACATGCTGTCATTTATTTTTATCCTCACCTGAGGATAGGTTTTTGCTTGTGTTTTAAATTTATTTTAGAGAGAGAGGAAGGGAGAGGGAGAAACATTTATGTGTTGCCTCCTGTACGTGCCCCAACTGCGGATGGAACCTGCATAGGTATGTGCCTTGACTGGGAATCAGACCCGCAACCTTTTAGTGTACGGAACAATGCTCCAATGAATTGAGTCACCTGGCCACAATAATGCTCTCATTTCTTCATTATGGATTTTATGATCATCCCAGTTGGCAGTAAACTTTCCATCCTTTGAACTCCTATATAATTTTGTGTTATTACAATAAAATTTATATATGATGAAATGCACAGATTTTAAAATAAGTTTTGGAAAATGTGTATACTCATGTAACCACCACCCTAATCAAGTAACAAATATTAACATCACTCCAGAAAGTTCTCTCGAAGTCAACCATCCTCTCTCATGGGCAACCATTGCTCAAATTTCACCACTGATTCATTTTGTCTTTGACTTCTTATAAATGGAATTATACAGTGTACATTCTACATGCCTGACTTCTTTCACTCAATGTAATGTTTTGAGATTTGCCTACCAGTGGTTCATTCTTGTTTTTACTGCCTAGTAGTATTCCATTGCCATGCCATTTACATATACATTTTTATGACATTTAGCCTTCCTACCTTGGATTGTAGGTCTAGTAGAGTGACTTACACATGGCAGGTGCTCAATAAATACTAGTTACGTGAATACATAAACATGCTTCCTTCCTATCACAAATAGAGTTACATATACAGATGCATTTTATAAGGTAGGACCTCGATCTGACTCCCAAAGCAAGGCTTTTCTCTATGGTCTACCCATGGTTTAGCATAAACTCCACTGAACCCTTCCTGCAGAGATCCTTACCAAAATTACCAGCTACCGTTATTTTATACCTGGAAGAAACAGTACTAATAGTAGCCAATAATCAAGTGCTAAATATGTGCTAGGCACTGGTCTAAGCATTTTACGTGTTAACATATTTAATCCTCACAACAACTTACGAAATAGGTGAAACTATTATCCCCCCTTAGATGAGAA
Source organism: Myotis davidii (assembly GCF_000327345.1). Taxonomy (NCBI): domain Eukaryota; kingdom Metazoa; phylum Chordata; class Mammalia; order Chiroptera; family Vespertilionidae; genus Myotis; species Myotis davidii. Next base: position 2,773,575 of record NW_006289416.1, read on the forward strand.
AAACAGGGCAAAAATAATAATCAACTTGCCTATGGCCATACAGCTAGAAAAAGGTAGAGCTTAGATCTAGGATCTGTCCTCAGGAAGTCTAGCACCAGAGCTTGTATCACTTGTCCATAATATCCTGCATAGAGGCAACCAAAATTCTCCACCATGAAAATATACATAGCCAGATGGTAGTAAGCAACGCCGCCACACTGCTCAAGCGAGAAATGAGGAAGATCCCAAAGTTGGTGGCAATGAAAACCATTCCTAGACATCTGGTGTCTGGATCTTGGGAGAGGGATAACCAGCCTCATGTAGGGGTCCAAGTCCTCTTATCTTTCCCTCCAGCCCTGATCTGAGGATTGTCCTTCCTTCAGAGTCCCAGTTCGTCCTATCTAAATTGGTCCATTGAGACATAAATGAATGTTGACTCAGCCATTGTAGAACTTGTTTCATTCAGCGGAGCCTGAACAAACACAAACTTATATACTTGTTATTAAGTCCAGGAGGGTCCACCTAATGCTCACAGAGGAAATGGGTGGCATCCTGTGAATCACTCAAATGATCTTAGGCAAGTTATCTCCCTTCTCCTGGTTTGTTTCCTCAATTATAAAATGAAAGATAATCTGTAAAGTTCTTTTGAATTCTAAAATGCTTTTCTTACCAAAGGACCAATGCAATTTCACCTTAAACAAAGGCGGCCAAACTAATCTCTAAACACCCTTTCTTCATATTACTTCCTTGGTGAAGAATCCAAAATGACTCCCTAATGCCTCTTACATAATCTTTTATTTTTCCTCAAGTTTTCAAGGCATCCATAAAAAGGCCACATTTACCTACCCATCCACCCACCCTTATTTCCAACTGTTATTCGTTATAGTTCTGTTCCATTCAGGCTAGTCTTCCCACCATCTCCTTTCCGCTCGACACACATTTATTCCCCCCTTCGGTGCTTTTGGTCTTGTTCCCTCCTACCACAGATCCAGCCAGGAAATACTAAATCCTCCCTTCTGGGGCTGACTCCAAGGCTTTCAACAAGGTCACAATTCAATTGAAATCCTTCCTGACTTTTATTTATCCTTTTCTCCAATCAACACGAATGCACCAAATCTTCACAAGATGCAAGATGCAGTGAGACACCGCCTATGCACATCATGACATCTGAGCCTATTAACCACGCACCCGGAGCCGTTTCTCTAAGATTCTCCTTGGACGTTTCACCCAAGGCAAGAACCATGCATCAGTAGACTCCTGTACCCCCAGAGCATCAAGCCCTGTGTGCGGTACAGAACAGGGGCTCCGCACCCGAATCCACGGACTGGGCCCGCGGGGGCAGGGGCAGCGGCGGGGGCAGGCAGCCTGGAGGCAGGGC
>NW_006289416.1:2775424-2782935 GCF_000327345.1 Myotis davidii
GAATTTGACCCGGGCGGGGCGGGCGCAGCCCCTCTGGGTTAGGGGTTCCCGGGCGTCGGAAACCGCCCACCCGGGCTGCCAGAGTCAACGAATGAAAGTACTGCGGGTCTAGTTAAATCTGAACTTCAGGTAAAACAAGTAATTTTTTAGGTATGTCCCACGGAAGACTGGGGAAGGGAAAGGGGCGCGAACTCCTGCAAATCTTTTAAACTGCACTCCAATCCGACGCATCATTTGCTCCTTTTTTCTTACACTCAGATTATAAAGTTTACGGTGCCAGGCCAGGGACAGCAGGTTCCAGTCCCTTTCCAACCACACGAAGGTTTTATTCAAATTACTTGCTTTCCTTTGGGTCATTAAAGAGATGTCAGAAACACACACGCATACAATTGCGCAGACACATTACTTAATGCTCTTGGCCGAAAAGGAACCCGCGAAGCTACATTATTCACGTTTTGTTCCGGTTCCTGCTTGTGGCTGTGGCCGTCAGTTCCCTCGGCCTGGAAGAAGATGGACAGCACTATTTCTGAAGGGAGGATAGGCAGCTTAACAGCAAACCTTTATGGAGCACTTGGGATTGCCTGAATGCGTGCTGATGCTGGGGAGATGAATAACTCATTTATATTCTAAAAATGTTTGATCAGAAATTCCTAGATGTTAGACACTGTGTTCGGCGCTCTATACAGCAGTTCTTAAACAGGAGCATGCATAAGAAAAACCTGGAGGGCCTGGTAGGAGATTCTTGAGCCCCAGCCCCAGAGATTCAGATTCAGTAGGGGGAGGGGGAGATGATCATTTGTATTTCCAGGGGATGCTGATGCTTGGTCCTCGTCCCAGCCCAAGGTCCAGTTCCTAACTGAGTGCATCTTCTCAATAAAATTTGAAAAGCAACTGCAGAGAGGTCATACCTGAGTTCTAAAATATTCGATTTTCCGTAGTTACATTCTGTTCTTGGTCCAATAATTTAAAGAATTTCCCCCCCCCAAACATAAGATTTTGGCTTCTTAGGTCTCTGTCTTAGCGCTCTTCTAAGTATGGCCTATTACCACTGCATAAATCCTCACGCTGGCCACCTTAATAGCTGAGACACCCTGACTGTACCTTGACCATTATCACAGAAAGTTCTACTAGGTAACACTGTTCTAAAAAAAATAAGATATATTTTTCCTCTCAAGATTCAAAAGAAAAAGATTAATGAAAAGCTGAGTATCTAAGCATCTAGCACTTGGGAAATTGTTATTTATGGCATATCCTTCTCAAATGTGTTTAATATAACTGAGGAACTAAATTTTAAATTTATGGTTTTCATGTTTTGTGGCTCTACCTCTCTTAAGCCCTTTTACTGTTTTCTGATTCTTCTTACAACTTGCCGGCATCTCCCTTAGTCTAGGTGTTACACCTCTTGCTGTCCTTTTTCTCCTACTTTGTAGAAAATCATTGCCTTTCCTTCCCAGAATTTGCTTTTGTCTCAGAGTCTGGCTTTCTTCCCTTTTTCCCAGTAGCACTCATCAATTCCTGCTCTCCAGTCATAGACTTCTGGAGCAAGTAAAATTTGGGATCTGGAGTCCAAATGACAATATAATCCTAACAATGCTGCCCCTATTAGGCTGGTTTCAAAGAACGTTTGAAATGGTTTGTTTCCAGTATTATTTTCACCAGGCAGACTGGTTTCCAGTCAAATCCACTGATGGAGTAGATGCCTTAGCTTTTTATTAAGCAATCATCTTCCCTTAAGCAAAGCCTACTTACTACACAGAGAATGCTATTACTAAATGAGGAGACTTATTTCACTCAGGAAGACCATGCACTGCTCCTAATGGCAGCCAGTTCTTTGAGCAGTTATTTGAAATGGAAATGGGGGCATTGCAGGAGATAATTTTAGTAAATGAGACCACTTTTTTTCTAAGTGAAAACAATGTTACTTGTTCTTCACTAGAAATCTGTTAAAGCAGAAGTGATTTTTTTTTCAGTTGAAATGGAAATTCGATTCAGCAAAATAAGATTTTAACATCGTGGCTATAACCTGAAAAAAGTACTTAAGGCAGGTGGTAAGATTCTAAACTTAGAAGGGGCAAGAGCAGTCGTGGTACTGGCCCTTCTACTCCTGTTCTATAAAGCTGACTCATCTATCCTGCTGAGTGCAAAGATCTGCCACCCTGAAGGCATTCAGTAATTATTTATTGAGTGAGGTAATGATTTTGTCCAAGGATAGTTTGGTTAATAATAGCATAAAACGTAAAGTTATTAGAGTAATTGTCAATTACTCATCTTTATAGGCTAATTGTAAAATTTTTCAACCAACTCCCCCCCGCAATGCTTCAACTTTTAAACTCATCTATCTTTCAGCTTTTTGAAGTGCAAAGCAAATGAAAGTGTCAACCATTTCCTGATTAACTCTGAAACAGTCCTGCATTTCTGGAAACAGCAGAAATTATTTTGAGTATTGAAATAACGATCTCACTTTCCCTAGCACTTAGCTTCAGCTGTTTTGTTTGTGGGCAGGGCAGGAATGTCCAAAATTCACACTTGGACTCATGGTGAATCTCTGCATAAACATGGTATTTCAATATGCATTACTGTGTTAAAAAAAGTTTTATATAATAAAAAATGCTGTACTGTATTTCCAACATTTTGAAATATATATAAAAAAAATCTCTTGTTAGTAGCATTCCATAGACCCTTTGAGTCTAACATAGTTTTAAAAATGAGGACAAATTAAAATTAAACTCATTGGCCTGGTCTAATTTTAAATGACACGAAAAGCTTAGGACAGATAAGGAGGAACATTGCTAGGTATATTAAACTTAAGGATTTACAACTACTAAAACTATCATATATATGCAAATCCTATAGCAAATTATTTTTAAAATTGGAAGACAAAGTGTAGTAAACACAATTAAGGCAGTTCAACTTGTATTTCTTTGGGAGGGGACGAATGAGTAGCAGAGGAGATAGGATTGTTAGGAAAACTGGGAGAAGTAAGGAAAAGGTCAAACAACCACACCATTTTCTAGGTTTTTGCCTCATCTACCTTTCATTGAAAGATGCAACTAAAACAAATAAAAGTCAGTTTTGATAAATAAAGAAGTTTAAACAAGTAAGTTTTGATCATAAAATTTAATTATGGTTCAGAAAAAAATTGAGTGAATTACTTTTCTGAAAAAATATATTGACTCTGTGTAGATTGCAGTTATGAGGGGGTGGGGAAGGCTGGTAAGTTCAATTACCTACTTTCTAATCTGAAAATCACAAAAAGTCCTACTTCCAGTCTGATTATAGAGATGGCTGTGCCCAAAATGGCTGAGAATAAATACCACAAGAAAGGCAAAAGCTGCAAAGCTAGGGCATGTTACGGACTCTAAGAGAAAGTCTCAGAAATACCCAATGTGGCGACAAAGAACATTTGGCTGCAATTTGGAGTTCTTTTCAGTCATCTTTATCTTTTGCTCCATGTTTAAGGATGCGTGTGAACTCAATGTAATTGAAATTTCCCTTTTTGTCAATAGGCGCTTCTCTGTACAGCTCATCCACTTCCTCATCTGTAAACCGATCTCCCATTGTTGTCAGCAGCTCTCTCAGGTAATCTTCCTGAATGGTGCCTAAAAAATAAAGAACTGGAGTTCAGAATATATACTACTCTGAGGATTAATTACAAGGAGCATCTACACTTGACTATGTATGCTCTATGCTAAGAACTATAAATATGCACATACATGAAATATGGGTCTCTACATGGTTAAGTCAGCCTCAGCAGTTGTCTAGAAAACGGGTAGTTGCCTAGTGGCATTAACCTGCTCTGCTCTAACAATCTTCCTCCACATCCATCTCCTAATCTCTTGATAATAGGGGCTAAACTGATGCCTAAATAAAAGCAATATAGTATGACTAAGGAATCTATGCCTTATGGTTCTTTAAAGTAGCATGAATGGTCATACTTATTCTATAAGTAAATAACACTAAAATCAATACCACATTATAAAATCAATAAAGTGCTTCAGTGGAAAAAAATGCTGGAGTCTTGAAGTCCAGTTCTAACAAGCTATGTTATTTCAGATATTTCACTTTACCTCTGACTTTGTTTTTTAATATGTAAAATGAGATTCTTAAATGTTTGTTTTCTTAAAACCTAATTTAGAATTCATAACAAATATGGCCAAGACCAGAGTGTGCAAAAATACTGAGTAAATGTTTGAGCATTAATTATGTCACAGTCACCAGGCTAAGAATTGGGGATGGGAGTGGTGAGCCAAAAGGTGTGCTTTCTACTCTGGAAGTGTGAAAGCAGGTTTCTCATGAAACCTAACTGCACATGAGAATCAGAATCATCCAGAGAGATTAAAAAAAAAAAAAAAGTCCTGACGTCTTTCTTGATTTATTATCTGCCATTGATATTTTTATTTTTTAAAATTGATTTTAGATAGAAGAAGGGAGGGAGTGGGAGAGAGGGAGAAAGACATCAATGTAAGAAACATCGATTGGTTGCCTCCCACACACACACCTGGACCAGGGGGATCGAACCTGAAATCTGGGTATGTGCCCAGGCTGGGAATTGAACCTGCTACCACAGGGGTCCTCAAACTGCGGCCCGCGGGCCACATGCAAATACAAATATTGTATTTGTTCCCGTTTTGTTTTTTTACTTCAAAATAAGATATGTGCAGTGTGCATAGGAATTTGTTCATAGTTTTTTTTAAAACTATAGTCCGGCCCTCCAACGGTCTGAGGGACAGTGAAGTGGCCTGGCGCCCTGTTTAAAAAGTTTGAGGACCCCTGTGCTACCATTTTGTGTATGGGACAGCACTCCAACCAACTGAGGCACTTGGCCAGGGCTATTTTTTTTTTTTAATCTCAGATTGAATTGGAAAAACAACAAGAACCATAGCTCTAGAGTTTCTTATGGGAAGTGACCTTATAATTTAAACTAATTTTATAGGAAATATATTATCCTTGAGTGAGGATAAAAAAAAACAGGCACCAAAAATCTTAGATTTTCAGCTTATAGAAATCAATAATCATCTATAGCCAAGTCATTCAACTATCACATGAACTAATCATTGACTATGTGCAATGGACTATGGTGGGTGGTAGAAGGGCTTACAGAGATGGGAAAATAATGCCGTTGAAGACACACAGCCATTACCCTGGAAACAGGAAGAGACTGTGATGATTGGAAGTAAGTACACACAGTATGTATCAGAAGAGAGATTAATAAAATTAATCTGGAAGTGGAAAGAAAGGAGAGACGCCCTAGCTGGTTTGGCTCAGTGGATAGAGCGTCGACCTGCGGACCAAAGGGTCCCAGGTTCAATTCTGGTCAAGAGAATATGCCCAAGTTTGCAGGCTCAATCCCTAGTAGGAGGCATGCAGGAGGCAGCCAATCAATGATTCTCATCATTGATGTTTCTATCTCTCTCTCCTTCTCCCTGCCTCTCTGAAATCAATAAAAATATATTTAGAAAAAAAGAGACTTTAAGTTTTCTGAGTAGGAAAAAAATAGTAGGAAAGTATAGACTAGGCTCTATAAAGAATATGACAATTGAAGAGTCTGAAGAATGGATAAGACATTTTACTCTTTTATGGTTTTATTTCCCTCCATTAAAAAAACAAACACCTGCTTACAATTTAAAAATTCAATCAATACACAAGTGTCTTTAGGAGAAAAAAAGCAAGTCTCCTCTGCCTGCCTCTTCCTCAGTCCTCCCAGAAAAAAAAAGTTAAGAGTTTCAAGTTCAGGAGGAGGGAGAGGTGGTATGATGAGGGAGACATAGAGGCAGAAATGGTGGAGGTAAGTTAGGACACCAATGCACAGAGTAGCTTGAAAGGCGGTTAGAAAGATGATATAAAAGTCGCGAGTGGTATACTTGAATAGGCCAAAAGAGGCCATATTGTGGGGAGCCTGGAAAGCCAAAGTGGGGACAGTATGCTTCCATTACCAAACTGTGCTTGGCTTATTCACTGGTAAACTACTCCAAGTAATGCATAACCAAAGGGTGTGCCTTCCTTTTAAAAACTTGCCCTCTTATCTTTTATATACACTTCTGTCAAAGGATCAGGCATTTCTGTAGTTATCTTTTTGGGTTTTTCTGAGAGTTAACTCTGGGCCAGGCAATATGCTATTATCTCATTTCTTCATTTAATCCTCACAACAACCCTGTGAGGTAGGTAATACTATTGCCCATTTTACAAATAAGAAAACAGAGATTTAGATAGTTACGTAACTTGTCCCAACTCACACAGTTATTATGCAGAAAAGCAATATGAAACCAGAGAGTTTCATACCAGATTTAAACAATCTCAGAACTGAGAGGTACCTGATAAACAAACATAGGACTGTACTGGTGTCATGGCCTATAGCAATTTACACTTTACCCAAGATTACACTAGTAAAAGTTATTCATTCAATACATATTTACTTTGAGCCTAACCCTTATGGAGTATAACTTTCCTAAAAACTTTCAAATATACCCATTAAATTTTAAATCAAATATTTAAATGCAGAGGCAGTAAATTGAGTGATGCCATCGGAGAAGCCTATCTAAAACAAAACTGAACAAACAGGTATGGTATAAACCTGAGAGTACTGTCATCATATTTCAAGTTATATATTTTAGTTACCATAACTAAAAATTAAATCATGGTAATTACCAGTTGCTTCTTCATCAAAGCAAGCAAAAGCATTTCTGATGACATCTTCTGGATCTGTGCCATTTAACTTCTCACCAAACATCGTGAGGAACATGGTAAAATTTATGGGACCGGGAGCCTCATTCATCATGGCATCTAGATACTCATCAGTTGGATTTTTTCCTAAATAAAAAAAGAGGGCCATAATTCTGATTACATCACAAAATGTATCACCTATTCATCATAGTAAACATTTTGACAATGCAGGTGGTCCAAGGACCACACTTTGGGAGACACTGCTCTAGACTTTGAATCTTATTTAGTAAACTATAACATCATTCGATTGGCTTCATAGAACTTTAAGACTTAAGAAATAAACATAAAAGACATTACAAAAATCCTATCTATAATAATAAAAGCGCAATATGCTAATTAGACCAGCCATCCTTCTGGATGTCCTTCCCTCCGGACAAAGCCGCAGCAGGTGGGGACTGAGACAGAGGCGACAGGGCCAAGACCCCTGCACGAGTTTCATGCATCGGGCCTCTCGTCTAGTATATTAATATTAAAACTGATCATTACCCAGGGAGGCAAGCATATCATGCAAATCTTCCTTGTCAATGAAACCATCTCTGTTCTGATCAATCATGTTGAAGGCCTCTTTAAACTCTTGAATCTGTGACTGGTCAAACATGGCAAACACATTGGATGTTGCGCGCTGGGGGCGCTTCTTGGTGGTCTTGGTCTTTGCCCTTTTGCTCGACATGGTGGTGGTTAGTTCCTAATTAGGAAAGGAAATATAAGGAGACAAAGAACAACAAAAGGTGAAATGAATGTTCCTTATATGTTTAAGCTACTTAGAATGTGTCTAAAAATTATTCAGCAGG
>NW_006289416.1:2782964-2785021 GCF_000327345.1 Myotis davidii
TTGGCAAAAATATCTCTCAGTTAACAGATATACTCATGGAACCAAACTACAAAGAGAACCAGAATCATGCTTTGAGTTCATTCATTTAGCAGTTGTGACATTTAATCAATAGTTGATCACTAACTTTAACTTCCAAACTATAACCAACATTAATTCAAATCCTAGAGCATATCAATAAGATTGCATATCCCCATGTTGCTTTACAGCCTAATAAGAACTGATAACCAAATCTATTGGTTTAATAGCAATATAGAAACAAGACACAAAAGAATGTAGGTACCCTGGGGAAGCAGTTCCAGTTCTATACTTCAGTGACTTGGAACTATTGAGGAATACTAATTCATTTTCAATAGGTGGATTCTTCTACAGCCCTAGCCTATACTAGTTATTCCATTCTAAAGTGGACAGAAAGTAGGAGGATGACTAACTGATGGAACACATCTTCATCTCTTAATCTTTATTGCCAAGTATTGTTTTCACTTCTAACTAGCATTTCTTACTGCACCCTTACTTCTAGAATCTTTGTCAAGAAAGTTATTTGTTGCCCTAGCCAGTTTGGCTTAATGGATAGAGCGTCAGCCTGAGGACTGAAGGGTCCCAGGTTCAATTCCGGTCATGGGCATATGCCCAGGTTGCATGTTTGATCCTCAGTTGGGGTCATGCAGGAGGCAGCCAATCAACGATTCTCTCTCATCATTGATGTTTCTCTCTCTCTCCCTCTCCCTTCCTCTCTGAAATCAATAAAAATATATTTTAAAAAAAGATATTTGTTGAAAGGCTAACTGAAAAGTATAGAAAACTCTGAAGTTAATTAATCTATAATTAAGTTTTACTGATATTTCCACAATTTCTTGCACACAGTCAAGCTTGAAGTGACTAAGTTCTCTATACAAAAATCAGAGCACAGTAGTTTTTAAAACTAATTTAGGTTTTTTTTTACGTTTGGAAACTATCTTTGCTCTCTAATAATCTAAATTTATCCCTATAAAATTTAAGTTAAAAGCAAGAAAAATATCTCATACCTAAAATGAAAAGGCTAAATCTTAAAACAAACAAACAAACAAAAAAACAACTATAAAATTTTCGTTGGAGTTAAAAATCCCATCATCATCAGGTAAAATGTTACCGTACCATCCTTCAGAGCTGATGTGGTGACAGTAGTCTGCAAAACCTCTAATGAGCAAGACTAAGACACTGTATTGAGTTATATTCTTCCACGCAGGTCTAAAATAGGCACAACTGATTTCATTCTCTGACCAGGATAACAATTTTAAAGCTTACGTTCTGAAAACAACATTTAGCTATGATGTAGCAAAACACTATGCCCTTGATCTAAAAATAAGTCTGTGGGGTTGCAAAGAATGAAGCACTACCTAGATCTCAGCACTGCAAAGTGACCTTAGAATACAATGCTTTGTGTGAGTTTAAAGTTATTTCTTACATTCTCTCCTTGGTTATACCACATCTTCCAGACTAAATTCAATCATGGGAATAATTAGAAGAGCTCTGCCTTAGTTTCCCCTTCCCCAAGCTAAATCTGTTCTTAGATTTTAGTAGGAAATTCCACAAAGAAAAGTCACAAATTCTAGTCGATCCAATACAGCACCCTGTAGAGAAACACTGGAATGTATTATTGGTAAGATATACCTTACATGACACTGAAATTATGACACAGACTCTTTCGCACATTCCAACTTTCCTTTAATCACCCTTTAGGAGACTGTCTTTCATAATTTACCTAAACCATTTACGAAAGCATTATTTTCATGCTGTAACACCTTCTCTGGACAGTAAATTCCATTATTAACTACATAAAGCTGTAATTTTCCCCTCTATTCGGAATGTAGTTTTAAAAACTACAAGAAGTATGGAGTCTATTATCCCGTCATCTCTTAAATGTTCTGAGGGACTTAGGGTAAGTGGTTGAAACCCGATGAGTGGCACATATTTACCAGTGCAAATCTGTTTATTATTTTAGGCATGCCATGTCATTGCAAACCAAAGCACATGTTTAAAAATAGTCTGTTTTGTTTGACAACATTGTCTTCCTCTAATGA
>NW_006289416.1:2785086-2812995 GCF_000327345.1 Myotis davidii
CCTGTTATTATAAGACCAAAGAAACGGATGAGAATTATAAGTCAAATGGTTGACAATTGATTTTTGAATCTACAAAACCTCATATTGTATCTGGTAGAGGGAGGGGGCTCTAAGTACTTTTTAAAAATACTTAATTTGGGTTATAAAGTAATACGCATACGTTGAGTTCTGATGTATTTCCTATTAGTCTTTCTTTTAATCATGCATTCTTTAAGTTTGTAAATGAGTTAGTTTTTTAAAAATTATAAAGTTTTTTGGGTCAGCACTGACAGTGATCTTACCTAGAACTTTTCTTTAGCTCATTCAATATTTATCATCAACCTTTAATACAGCGGTTTTCAACCTGTGGGTCGCGACCACTTTGGCGGTCGAATGACCATTTCACAGGGGTCGCCTAAGACCATCCTGCATATCAGATATTTACATTACGATTCATAACAGTAGCAACATTACAGTTATGAAGTAGCAACAAAAATAATTTTATGGTTGGGTCACAACATGAGAAACTGTATTTAAAGGGCCAGAAGGTTGAGAACCTTTAATATAATCAGTTAATGGCAATAATGTGCATCAGATGTCACTAATGTTGAAAACTATTTAAAAATTAAGAAATATAAAGCAAGTGTCCTATCTTCAAGGAGCCTAAAATTTTGTTGGGGAGGTAACTATAAAGAAATAAAATGATTGGTTCAACTTATGAAATGAGTCACATAGTTTTCATTCCAGAAGTATGACTCTCAAAACAATGTGTGACAATAATGAAAAATAACTCAAAGGTGGTACATGATTATCAAATACTGTGAGTTCAGAAAAGATCTTTGTTTCTAAAAGACTCAGAGAGGGGGATAAGAAGACCCTGAAAAACCCTGTTCCACTTAGAAGCTACAAGACATTATTAAAATTAAGAGATACAGATGTTAGTCTCAATTCTACCAAACATTGGTAGTGTAAATTGGGCAAGTTACTACCTTTTCAAGGAGGTTATAGTCTGTTCTATGCATTTATCTCCCACCAGAAATCCTGGGCCTTTCAAGGATAGGGAGTTTAGCTTCACAGCTAGTTGTTCCAAAACAAGGAAAGTTAGTATTTTTTTCCTACCAAACTAAAAGTATGGGGTGGAATAAACACTGGTGGAGAGGGAGCCAAATCAGGAACTGTGCTATGATCCCAGGGAGCAAATTATGTATGATATTTTCATTATATTCCTTGCTATGACTAAGTTTTCTGTCCATTTTCACTTTCCCCAAACAATTAAGACTGTAACTGTCTTATTTTAACAAGACCTCAGAAAATGCACAATTCTCAAAGAAATTTAGAAATCTGGGGTAAAATGAAAATATTTCATATAGCAATGTAGGTATTCTTTACTTAGGATGGGAAGATTACCACGTAGGCACCTCAAAATTCCAAATTATGAGGACCCTCACTCATTCTAGAGTCTATTTTTCAAGCATTTAATGGAAAATCTTTGGTGTGAAGGCATATGTGTTATATGAAACTTAAAAACAGGGTGACTTGCAGAGCACGTTTCTTTCTATGAAATACATAAAGATTTCAGATGCATGAGCAAGTCAATAAAACAGTCAACAAAGGTCAAGGAGATTCAGTTTACAGATCTAAAGGAGCAGAATGTTTTAAATCAAGGGAGTGAGTGGAGTGTTGGTGACAATGCCTTTGTCGTTTCATTTATTTTGTTTATTTATTTTTGCTTGATTAAATAGAAAATCATTTAGGGTTATGACAAAAGGAGAAATACATGTAAGGAAGATGTTAGCCTAGATTAAATGGTATAAGTGAAAAATAAAAATCCTCAAAGGGGATTTCCCCACACACCAACGACAAACCAGAAGATTTTTCAGAATCTCTCCATACTATGGTTTCATTTATAAAATAAGATTAATCCATAGTGATATTACATTAGGTTACTCTAGGTAGAATCCTAGAGTCCTACACTTTTAGAGTGGTAATAATAAATGTAAGATAACCTACGACTTTTTCTACAGAATCACCACTCAAATTGACAGTATTGTGGGAAATATGATATATTTTTTAAGGAAAAACTCCCATCTTAGAAACACTTCCTAGTATTTGGTCAGCTTCCCAAATACAGACCAAATAATTTAATCAGTGCACCTTTTTTTCAAGCTAACTATATGTAATATTTTTGATGCCAGCACAGTTTTTTAAAAGTACATTTTCAAGTTGGTGCTTCTGTTCTAACCAAGTTTTCAATTCCTGTGCACACTTCCGGTTGACGGCAGGGTTGGTTTTTTTAAGACCGCCACACCCAAAAAGTTCTCGGCACTTGACAAAGGCAATTCGTTGTCGGGGTTGACTTGCCAGTAAAGCCTCACGTTTGAAAAAAACCCGTTTTTTCTGGTTAAGTTTTATCAAAAGCCTCCCCAGCACATGAATCAAATAATAGCAACTTTCAGAAACTCTCCCTTTACCTTTGGATATAAAAATTTTTGCACTTGTTAAATTCTCAACCGAACACCTATTTCTGTTCCAAAGTTCTGTAAGAACTAATTTGTGTTTTCATATGCTCAAAAGTTAACACTGGCAAAGTGACTTAGTCCAAAGTCTGCACTCCGAAGGAACACGGTTTTGCGTTTTGGAGTTTTTCCTCAAGTCGCAAGCTAATCCCCCCCCCCCCCCCCCACCGTTGTGTGTGTGTGTATGTATATATTATAGTTCTAATTACAGAAATGAATACTGAGCTGCGGAAGTTAATTTAAGTTAATTCTTCCTACTAAACGTAGCTCCGCAGCTGCAACAACAGCTGCAGCAGTGGGGCGGGGCGAGGACTCCGGGCTGGGTTTTTACGCAAATCCTCTTGAATCGGGCAAGTTTACGTTAGAAACTAAACATAGTCCCGGAGTCAAGAGCCGGGAGGCTCGGGTTTCGCGGGCCGGGCGATCGCCCAAGTGCGCGGCGCCAGCGAGCTAAGCCACACTCCCCAAGCCCCAAGTTAGGCAAAGGAGCCACGGTCGCGTCTGGGCCACTCTGGCCGCGGCCTTCGATCCCGGAGCCGGGTAACCGGCTAGTGCACCTGCCCAGGTGCGCCGCTGCCCTCCCAGCCGCCCGGCGGAGACGGGCCGGCGAGATGCGCCCCACGTGCCGGACCGCGAGCGCCACTCACCCTGCACTGCCGAGAGAACCGAGCGCTTCAGTGACCTCCTCGCTGCCCTCGCTGCTGCTATCACCACCCTTCTACACCCAGAGCCGCTAAAATACTACACTTCCGGCCTCCCCTCAGCAAACCGGAAAAAAGCCCAGTCACCATTCTTTGCCAACAGGATGGGCCTGACTTAAGGGAAAGGCGACGGGGGGTGCAGTTGCCACTGTGATAAAAGGGCGCGATTTTGACCGAGTGCACAGGAAGGAATATAAAGCGACGACTTAGAACAGAGCAATGTGTAGAGGCTCGTTGGGTATGACGCCTGAGTTTCTGTGTTTTTTGTGCCCACTCTTATATGTGTTTCTTTTCCTCCCCCTCCCCGTGAGCAGATGGTTGGGTCTGTCCTATGGGTTTGCCTCTCCACACCTACCAGGGAACGGCCAGGGGCGGGACTTGTCAGTCCGAGTCCTTGTAAGGGAAATCGCCGCGAGGGCTGCGCGGCCCACGTGACTGGCCTTCGCCCCGCCCCCCAGCGCCCGGGTCTGCCTCCCGGTCGTGCGCCTGCGCGTAGGACGTACCTCAGAGTCTGGAACTGCGCCTGTGGGTTCCACAGCTGCGCACTCGCGTAAGCGGGTAGGTGGCCTTCGTGCGAGTGACTTGACCTCTGTGTACCGTGTGATTTTATGAGGAGTCCCACCCCATCCACCCGGGAGACAATTTTGTGAAGTCCCAAAGGGCCCTCAGCCAAGCGGACAAGCGGCTGAAGACTTCCTTCCTCTTCAAAAACGTTTGCTATTATTTTTCCTATCAGAAGAGCCCCTCTGACAACCAGGAGAGCTGACTGGATCCGGCCTGGAAGACAGGCGACCAGCAACAAGCGCTTGCTAAATCTCGCCCCAACCTCACTATGGTGCAGATTTGTGGCCTGTTGCAAATAGGAATAAAAACTCGGGGCTATTTTTTTTTCTCAGCTCTCCTAGCCTAGGGACAGCTCTGAAAATGCATCTTGTTAGGGGAAAAGAGAAAGTGTTCCCCGATTCTATCTTTTCCCGTCCAAAGTCTGGTGTGGTGCTGGGCACCTCAGGTCTCTGACTATTCGAAGAAAAAGGTGAATGGGATGCGATGACACTCGGGCCAGCACTAGGCTTCGGTGGCTGGCCTGGCTCCTGAGCTAGAACAGTTCGAAGCTTGGAGTTGCCCCAGGGTCCTCTCCTTAAGAGCTGCTCTCCCTCGAATCACCATACTGAAAAGAAAGGTAACGCTGCAGAATAGTATACAGTGGGGCCTTGACTTACGAGTTTAATCCGTTCCGTGACGGAGCTCGTAACTCACATTATTCATATGTCAAATCAATTTGTCAAATCAGTGAACGAGTGAGACACGTGATGCTGGGCTGATGTGGTGTTCCCTGTGATGTTCGCTGCGCCAACTAGCGGTGGGGTATCTGAAGCTGGCTTGTAACCCGAATTTTAGCTCACAATTCAAAGCAAAAAATCAGCCAAGAGACGGCTCGTATCTCGAAAAACTCGTTTGTCGGGACAGACGTAAGTCAAGGCCCCACTATATTCTAAATATCGAGCTACACTTTCAGGGACCTCAGCAGCATTTCATCTGTTAAGCAATCATGCAGGGTGTGCCCCCAAAATGTATACACACTTGGAATAATTATTAATTCCAATGGGTTAAATCTGAAAAGAGAGAAATAGCAATTGAGCCTTCAGCTGTAAAACTGCGTATACATTTTTGGGGGGACACCCTGTATATTTAAAGTTATCAGATTAAAAGTCAATGAAAAATAACTGCCCCAATTCTATAGCATGACTGAACCAAAGATGATTAATTTCCTAAACTGCCTTGATAGTAAGAATCACTTGGAATACTAGTAAAAAATACAAATTATCCAACCAACTGAATGAGAATCTACTCGGGCAGGTCCAAGGCAGTCATCAATTTAACAGGGGTTCTAAGTGACTCATCACATAATGTGGGAGTGTAGAGCTAGATGGCTTAGGGTAGCGGTTCTCAACCTGTGGGTCGCGACCCCTTTGGGGGTTAAACAATCCTTTCACAGGGGTCACCTAAGACCATCGGAAAACACATACATAATTAGATATTGTTTTTGTGACTAATCACTATGCTTTAATTATGTTCAATTTGTAACAATGAAAA
The DNA here is from genome assembly GCF_000327345.1 of Myotis davidii. Taxonomy (NCBI): domain Eukaryota; kingdom Metazoa; phylum Chordata; class Mammalia; order Chiroptera; family Vespertilionidae; genus Myotis; species Myotis davidii. The sequence continues at coordinate 2,790,377 of NW_006289416.1, forward strand.
TACATCCTGCATATCAGATATTTACTTTACAATTCATAACAGTAGCAAAATTACAGTTATGAAGTAGCAACGAAAATAATTTTATGGTTGGGGGTCACCACAACATGAGGAACTGTATTAAAGGGTCCAGCATTAGGAAGGTTGAGAACCACTGGCTTAGGGTCTAAGGCTAAGCCTTAGCTTAGGCAGTGACAACTCAAACTCCAAATGACTGGGCAGGAGACTCCAGTTCTTGGAGTTTGGCTTGGGCAGCAGTGAAAAGACCCTACAGCTGAGCACCCTGCAGTGCACACACAGCTCCACTGAGTGGAGGTCTGCCACCACAGAGCGCAAGCCTTTCACAGCTGTCCTTGAGAAAGAAAACTTTAACCTAGCCATGGGCAAACTACGGCCCGCGGGCCCGATCTACCCGTTTGAAATGAATAAAACTATTGAAAAAAAAGACCATACCCTTTTATGTAATGATGTTTACTTTGAATGTATATTAGTTCACACAAACACTCCATCCATGCTTTTGTTCCGGCCCTCCGGTCCAGTTTAAGAACCCATTGTGGCCCTCGAGTCAAAAAGTTTGCCCACCCCTGCTTTAACCCATAACAAGGAAGTAGTTTCGTTTCCCCTTCAGTTCCAAACGGAGCAGGAACTTTTTTTTCCTTATGCAGTGACAGAGAATTGCCTTGTTCATCTTCCTTTTTCCACTCAATGAACAGGTAAACAGTGACTGCATTGCCAACGCACTGTGGTGGGTGCTGTGGTTTATGGTTTTTGAAATAGAACATCATTGCTACCTCTTGGATGGAGAGGGAGGGCATAGAAAGGATCACAAAGGCACAGGGGCTGTCAGGAAATAATTGTGGGACAGATCATTACAGTACAATTAGGTAAGGCCTATAGAAGGAGCACACAGGAGGAAATAAACCTGTCTATAGAGACAGGTTTATGGAAGGTGTCCCCCAGAGGACTACTGAAGAACTGATTCTAGAAGTCAGTGGGGAAAGATGAGAAAGTCCAGGCAAAGGGAGTCGCATGTTTGATTGTATGAAGGTGATCAGGAGGCAAATATTTTTCAATACCCACAAATAAATACTTAAAAATTTAGGTTTAGGCTAACTTCAACAAATTCTTTAGTTTCCTCATCTGAAAAAGGGCACAGAATTAATACCCACTATATTCAATCATTGTGAGAATTGAGACAATCCATGTGAGAAATCTTTGGTTGTATTAAGGCACTGAAATTTGGAGTTTGTAGAGTAGTTGGCCTACCCTGACTAATTAACATACCAGTGCTTTGTCTACTGGAGGAAACAGGCTGAATGGTCACACTTTACTTTAGTGACCACAGACTTCAAGTGGGCCCTTGATGCTACCTTGATGCTCATAACATTTCTGCAGTTCTTTAATGCTCCTGCTCTCTTAGATGTCAGTTTTATAATTGTTTTCTTACACCTCCAACACCTCCCATTCTTGCTCTTGTTTCTAAGTCACTGAGTAAAAAATGATTCCCACAAGCTCCCACCACCACATCTACCCACCAGCTAGCATCTGTTCCCATATATTATCTTCACCCTCCTCTCTTTCCATAAGAGCAAGAACTCTTCTTGCTCTTATGGAAAACCAGTCCTCCATTTGCTCTCATGTCACTCCAGTGATTCTGTCCTCTCCTGCATCATCGACTTGTGTTTTTTCTCTCTCTCTCTCCATCTCTTTCCTTCCAAGCATTCCCATCAACAAGTATGCTGTAAGTGTCTTATATGTGGCAGGCAGAACCAAGACTCCTCAGAGATGTCCACATCCAAATCTCCAGAACCTGTAAATATGTTTGGTTATGTGGCGAAGAGAATTAAGGTTGCTAATGAGCTGATCTTAAAATAGGAAGATTATCCTGTGTTATCCCAGTGGACCTGATATAATTACAAGGGGCCTTAAAAGTAGAAGAGGGAGGCAGGATAAGACAAAAGGAGGCAGAAAAGTGGAAGAATGGTCAGAGTGATGCAGTGTTACTGACTTTTTAAAGATAGAGGAAGGGGGACATGAGCAAAGAATGTGAGTGACCTCTAGAAGCAGGAAAAGGCAAGAAAATGGATTTCCCCCAGAACCTCTAGAAAGGAATCGTCTTGGTTACACCCCCCACCCCCCCATGAGACCCAGTTTGGACTTCTAAACTATCAAATTATAAGATAATTAAGATGTGTTATTTTAAGTCACTAAATTTATAGTAATTGGTTATCGCGGCAATAGAAAACTAATATTGACAAAAACATCAACCCTCTTCCTGATGCATGATCCTTCAGCTATTGTCCTATTTTTTTAAAATATGTTTATTGATTTCAGAGAGGAAGGGAGAGGGAGAGAGAGATAGAAACATCAACAATGAGAAAGAATCATTGATTGGCTGCCTCCTGCATGCACCACACGGGATCAAGTCCACAACCTGGGCATGTGCCCTCACCGGGAATCGACCATGACCTTCTGGTTCATACATTGACGTTCAACCATTGAGCCACGCCAGCTGGGCTCCTATTGTTCCCCCTTTAGTAAGACTCCTCAAAAGGGGCACCTATACTCACTGGCTCTATTTCTCTTTTACCCCTTTATAATAAGGCTTTTCCCCCCAACCACTCCACAAAACATGGGCTTATCAATGACCTCCATGTCAGTATGGCCAATTATCATTCCTCAAACAGGTTTGATAAGGTATTCACTTCCTCACCTTTGAAACACTTTCTTCTCTCTTTTCTAGGGTGCTGCACTCTCCTGATTTCCACCTTTGCTATACCATCTTCCGTCCATGGATTCATTCTTTGACTCCGACGGACAAAGAATCTAGGGAACCATCCTGCCCAAGGGCACACCGCATGTTGCAGTCGAAAAATCCTGTATCAATTTCAGAGAGGAAGGGGGAGAGAGAGAGAGAGAGAGAGAGAGAGAAATATCAATGATGAGAGAATCATTGATCAGTTGCCATGTGTTCCAGTTTGCTTTCTGGAATTTGCATTTTCTTTCTGAGCTACCTCGCTACCATGGTTATTCATGGTATGTGTTGGTCTCCTCTGTCTAGGCATCTATGTATATTATTGACCCTTCTCTAGCAGGTTTCTCTGAAGGGGTATTTCTACTATCTTCCAGTAGGTGGCGCTGAATCACAAAATTTTTACTTCTGTGATCTACCTCAGCTAACTTCCCTGGCTGCCATTAAACAGTATAGCCATGCTGTTTGGTGCTTGGAGGTGGGGTTTGTTTTGCCTTCACTATAATGGTGACCCTGGACCGCCAAAGGGTACTCTCCCTCCCACCCCCGATGCATCCGACTGGGGATCAGTCACAGAGGGATTCTGCTACAATAGTTGTCCATTTATAGGTAATGTACCCTCAACCCAACACCAAGGGAGACAGAAGGCGAGTTTGGGGAGTCCAAGGGGTGACAGGGCTCTGTGGTCCCATTTCTTTGTCTGAAACACCAATCGCCTGGCAGTGGATGCCATGGCAGAACCCCTGTGCTGTGTCCTTGCCCCAGACTAACAGCAGAATCAGCCTGCTCTTCACCCCACTCCCAATGGAGTGCCCACCAAGATTCCCTTTTGCCCATGCTTTCTTCAGTGGAGTAGCCAGGTTTTTTATATGGTTTTTCAAAAAAATTTTTCTCATATTTTTATTGATCAGAGAGGAAGGGAGAGGGAGAGAGAGATAGAAACATCAGTGATGAGAGAGAATATTTGATCGTTGCCTCCTGCATGTCCCTGCACTGGGCCCGCAACCTGAGCATGTGCTCTTGACCGGAATCGAACCTGGGACCCTTCCCTCTGCAGGCTGACGCTCTATCCACCGAGCCAAACCGGCTGGATTGTCGTAGCCAGTTTTATTATCTCTTTCTCAGAGGGCTGCCAGATAATATATTTGTACTACTGGGGATATAGGTTAGCTTGGTAACCAGCTCCTCTTCCTCAGAGATCCTAAGAACATGGGCTGTATAGTCAACCACCATAGGGTAGGTCAGGATGGCCAGAGATCTCAAAGATGTGCTCAGTGTAGGAGAGGTTGTCTTTGTCCAGCTTGTTGTGGCTTTCCAGGAAGCTAAACCAGGCACTGCCTGTTGTGATCTCCTCAGGCTTCTCACCTGGGAATGTCCTCCTGATTTGAGCTGTTCCAGATCATTAAGGGTGATGTTGTTGGTCAGGTCCTGGAGGAGGGTCCTGTACTTGGCCTTGACACCTCTGAGCTGAGTGCACATGGTACAGGCACTCCAGGGCCCCTGGTTCCTGAGCAGTGTCTGGAGCCTCCTCCTCGGCTCCCACCACCCCAGAATTGTATCATTTTTAAATTGCTCCGATAGCACAGAGGATTAGGAGAAGGTAAGCCTAGGAGAAGAAGGAATCAGGATATCTGACAATAATGTCAATCACTGAAATAAGGAACATGGGAAGAAATAGTGTGGAATATGGGGTATGGTAATGGTAGGAAATGACAGTTTGAGGTAGTGGATTAGAAGACAGTATTGAAGCTTACCTAAAATAGCACAGAGAGAGAAAAATATAAAAGAGCTGTCAAAAGTCATGGAGGATGTACTGTATTATGAGAAATAATGAGGTTATGTATCTAAAGTGCCTATCACAGTGTCTGCACTTGGTAAGTCCTCAATAGTGTTAACAGTGGTTATCAAGAAAGTACTTATAAAGGAGACTACAATATAATAGCACTATCAGAACATAAGCTGCTTAATACAATGAGCTTTAAGATTATTGCTCTCAGTCGTAACAATTGACATTTACTTTATTCTATGGCAATCCTGGGTTGTGTGTTCTCTGCATTATCACATTTAATCTCCACAGCAGTCCCACCATTTGGATGTTGTCATCCCCATTTTAGAGAGCAGGAAAATGAAGCTTAGGGAGAAGAAATGAAATGCTCGAGGTTATGTGGCTGTTAAGTGCAAAAAATAGCCTGTAATCTAGGTTGAGTCTGAATCAAAAGTACAGCCTCTAACTACCAGGTTTTATCACCTCTTACTTCGTTATACAGTCTGAAAAAAAAACAAAGAAAAAGAACCTCTTGTTAGATAGAATGACCCTACTCAACCTTTAGCAAAGATAAAACATGTTACTTCTCAAAGGCTTTAGTTAATGAATAGGAAATCAAACATTCAAACTTTAAGCTCTGACTTTGTAAATTTTCCTGAAATGAAAAAAAAAACACCCATGGGTGTATCATCAGGTCACAATTGCCATCACCTGTAATTCATTTCTTACTTGTTTTGCCTCCGGTTAGCCTCAAGTTCTTTTTCACCTGTATCTCTTAAGTGTACTCTACATGCGTTATGCACAGCACACCCAGAAACATATCTGGGCATTAAAATTCCATGAGGTCCATGTTGGGAATCAGATTACTACCCTTATTTTTAGCTCTCAACATTGTACTCTTTCCATTGCACTTTTAAATATCCAGTGATAAAGTGATATTGAAAATAGCTCTTCTAGACAAATAAATATCCTAACTTTGGTTTAATCAAGCCAGACCCATTGAGTGGCATTAATGTAATTGCATTAGTGAGGCAGCTACCAGCCTGTGCCTTTCTTTTCCTCTCGGTTTAGGACTACCCTCATTTGCTGCTATATTTATCTGCCTTCTTGGCCATAAAAGGCTGGCTGTGTGGCTCTGACATTCTACTGCCTGACCACATGCATTATTTTTGAACTGGCCCCCAGGGTCCTGTCTTCAGCCCTGCCTCTTAACTTTTCCTGGGGTTCAAACTACGTGGGCTTCTCATCTCTCATCCAGTCCTACAACCACGTCGGAACGTTTTTACCACCGTCACTCTTTTGGAAACTGGTAAGTGTGACATTGAGACAGAAAAATGCACTCGATATTTTATGTGCTAAACAGCACTGTGGTGTGTGTGGTTTCTTACTATTTTCTGAGCTCAGCAATTTTCTCTAAGAGATGGCAGAATAGCAGAGAAATAGGAAAGTGGAGCCCCTGGGAAGGAAGACAAGAGCAACTGAGTGCTGGTTTTTGCTGGCACAGCTATTCTCTCAGCTCATTGTATTATTTTTAAATCAGGCTACCATTCCTGGAAATAATGGCTGTCTCAGATGGAACTGTAAGCGTGAGTTAGGTACTCTTTACAACTTACAATTCAGTGGCTTGGTTGAAATATGGAATGGAGATGTGGTGACAGGAAATCATGTACTTTCTATCCTCCATATGCCCACAATATTCCCTAATTACAAATCAGACCTAAAGGAGGTAAATTAACTCGGAAGTCACCAGTTTCCAATTCAGTGATTTTGCTCTGACAGTGCCATGTAGGTAAATGTAAGAGTGCATTATTATGATATTCCTGACCTGAAAATGGTCAGACAGTATTTCAGAGGCAACATAGATCCCCACGTAATGACCCTGAAGTTAATTTAACACTTTCTGTGAATAATTTTTATCAGCTTTTGGCCTCTAATGCCTGTAACAAAAGTATCATATCAGGATTTCAACTATGGGGTTAGCATTTCTTCCTAAATTCCCAAATTATTTTCCAGCAGAAAACACAGGTCTTAGAGGAACAGAAGACAAACAAACTGTCTTTCCTCCCCACATACTCTAGATGTCTTGTGTTGGGGATAATCCTCGCTTACTGAGGAAGGGACAGTAATTGTACCTTGGTTCCAGAGGTCAGACAATCAGCTCTGCTGACTTAAAGCCAAACCCTGTATACTTGTAATTCGTTATCTATGTGCTTGAAATATTAGGTCTTATTAAAAATAAATATATTGGGGAAAAATAGAAATTGAGTGGAAAGTGTAATTGGGGCAAGATATTTAAAACTTTTATTTTGTGAAAATAACAGCATTTCAAGTCATCTGAGTTGTGAATTTAGCTTATAAAATAAAACATAGGAAGGTCATTAATTATTTACTTGAATTTTATTCTAATAACATTTGCCATGTTGCAGTGCAGTATGTATATTACAGAAATATCTAATATCTTTATAACTTCCAAACATGATATACTTTTATATGAATATATTCTAACCCTTTTGTTTTATCAAAATTTGTGTAATAATTATTCATTACAAATGATAATTATGTATATTTTAGAACAGAAAACAGCAATCTATTTAAGGGTTGAAGCAAAGTTGCTTGCTAGTCGCTATTTCTTTCCTCTTGGGAAATGCGATATAGACTGATATCTTTCCTGAGTCCTAAGATAAATATTTCTGGAGTGAAGTTTACTGGATTTTCTTCTCTAGGGAATACATGCTGACTTTTTAAATAGTTTAAATAAAAAGTAGATTTAAACTTTGACAAACAATATGGCAAATTTCAAAGGATTCACTCCTCATTTAGAACTTAAAAAGTTTTGGAAAAAAATGACCATTTTACTTGTAAAATTTAAAAATAACATTTCAGAACACAGGAAAAGCATTAAAATTGGAATGGGGACTCCATAAAACTGTTACTTATCCAGGGTTGTCAATGTGGCTGATAGGCTTCTGTCAGTGGACAGATTATTAAAGAAAACTAATGACATCTCCCCAGTCTATGCTAAGCAAACATATTTAACTTTCAGTAAAACTGTTAGCTCAAGGTCACAATGCAAATTGCTACACTGATGACTTCTTTATGTTAGAGAATTAGAAACCTTCATATTCTTAATGGAGCAAATTTCTATGGTTTGACACTATACCTTTTTTAAGTATTTGTGAGAGCTCATTATACAATATAAGCGCACTCCAGGGTTCAGTCTTTGGACTTCCTTTTCCATATACAATCAATCTCTCTCTCTCTCTCTCTCTCTCTCTCTCTCTCTCTCTGTCTTTCTCTCTCTCTCTTGATTTAAATATCATGTGTAAGCTGGTGAGTCCCAATTGTTGGTCTTCATCCTGGACCTTTATCCTGTACTCCAAAGTCACATACCCAACTTTCCATTTTACATCTCCACTTGGATGTCTAGCAGGTATCTCAAATGTACAATGTCTTAAATCAATCTTCTAACTTTCAATCCAAACTGCTACTTTCTTATACTCTTGCCCATCTGAGTTAATAGCAACTTCAATCTTGCAATTATGCAAAAAACTTGGAGTCATTTCTCACTCTTTTTCCTTCACATCCCAAACCAGTACTTTCAGCAAATACTACTGGTTCTGCCTTCAAAACGTGGGGAGTCTGATCACTTCTCACACTTCCATTGCTGCCGCTATCATCTCTAGCCTGGACTGTTGCAATGGCCTTCATATTAATTTGCTAGGGCTCCCAAAGTACCATAGTCTGGGTGGCTTAAACAACAGAGATGAATCTGCTCACAGTTCTGGAGGCTAGAGATCAAGGTGTTGGCAGACTTAGTTTTTCTGAGAAGGTCAGGTTGGATTTCCATTCAGGGCACATGCCGTGGTTGCAGGAGGCAGCCGACCATGAGTCTCAAAGTTGATGTTTCTCTCCCTCACTCTGAAATCATAAAAATATATTAAAAAAAAAAGTTCTGAGGAAAAGCACAATAGCCAGGAAAGGGAAACTTTGTAAAAACCTAATATATATATGAAAAGAAGGAGGTAAGGAGGAAAAGAGAAGAAGGGGAGGGGAGGAGAGGAAGAGAGAAGAAAGGAAAAAGAAAGTTGCACAAGGACAGCTGGGAATGAAGTAGGAAGTTCATTGAGTAGCCAGTTAAGCAGTATTTCACATCAATTCCCACTTACTCTTGGGAAAAGATAAGAGTATTAATGTTTACACATTGGTTTTGATTACTTCTTTTATAGGATTTGTTCCTTAATTTACTCAAAAAATGGTTACTTTCTTATAGGTTGCCTGGTTCCCTGGGGGCACATGATGTCTCTGCCGTTTTATCAGAAATTGCATGAGCACTATGATCGCAGCTACCGTAACAAGGACCTTCGCACCACCATGAGCCAGTACCATGAGCAGGAGAAGAAAAGTTCTGCCATCTACACTCATGGCTCAACGGCCTACAGCAGCCGCTCATTGGCCGCGCGCCGCCAGGAATCCCAGGCCTTTAGCCAGGCGTCCTCGTCATCAGCCTCCTACCTGCAGCAGGCGTCCCAGGCCACCACAGAGTCCTCCCTGGCATCTGCAGTCAGTCGGAAGGCGGCCTCAGCCTACGATTATGGCTACTCCTACGGGTATGTCAAAAGCAGCCTTCCAACCTTAGGGCAAAGGCTCATTCTTCAAGTGCCCCTCCCACATCACGTTTTCTTTTCTTCTTAAATCTGGCATCTCTGCAAGTGTGTGTATTTGGGAGAACTGGGACCTCCTATTTCCCTTCACCCCATCTCTTTGAGTTTCTCAAAGTGCTTCACAGTCACCCTGGGGATCCTTGCTTGATTTTTAGAAGCAGATATGGTTTGCCACAGGTTGCATTTGTAGTAGAGAGCCAGAAAATATCATTTCAAGACTCACAACAGGTTTCCTGGCTTTCAGAATGTTTCAACTTAGATGAGAAGGCAGTAGAGAATCTAAAATTCACAGGTCACAGGAATCCACAACACCATAAGGATGGTTCTAATTTTTCAGTATCTGAAAGCCAGTGTTAAAATTCAGCACTGTTATTCAGGCAGCAGACATTTTCTCCAGCTGGAGCATTTAAAACATGCCCCACCTCACTCACTCAGCCTAAGAATACCAGGAACAAACGTGGAGTCCCACAAAATTAGATTTATTGATCCATTTCAAAGAAAGAGTTAGTATAGGATTCTAGAAAGAGTGGAATTTAGATGCAAGTCTGGTCTGCAAAGGGAACCCAGGATGCTGTTTTTTGGAAGCGGTGAGTTGAGGGAAGCATGGACTGTCCTATTAAACCCTTTATGTGGAATCAGCTCTGGGCCTGGGGATCAAGCTGCTTTTCTGGGTCAGCAGCTCCTGAGGTCTTCCAGGCAAGAGTGCGATGTCACATTCTTACTGATAAAATTTCAAACAGCAACCTGATAGTCTTTTTTTAAAAAAATATGTATTTCATTGATTTTTTTTACAGAGAGTAAGGGAGAGGGATAGAGAATTAGAAACATCCATGAGAGAGAAACATCGATCATCTGCCTCCTGCACACCCCCTACTGGGGATGTGCCCGCAACCAAGGTACATGCCCTTGACCAGAATCGAACCTGGGACTCTTCAGTCCATAGGCCGACACTCTAGCCACTGAGCCAAACTGGTCAGGGCCAACCTGATAGTCTTTATATTAGAGATGAAAGTTTCAGTGGTCACTTAAAGAAGGAAGTTGCCGTGACACTTTATAGCACTAGTGTTCCTTGGGAGAAATGTTTCCTGTGACTTTGCTGTTGGCTTCTCTGTCTGTTGTTCCAGCCTGCTGAGTAGATATTTACTTTCTCAGTCCAAGCTAATTTTATTTTGTTCAATACGCAGAATGAAATGTTTTAGGGGATTAAAGCCCCCTGGCAAGATGCATGTGATTTTTATTAAAAAATCAATCTATTGTCCTCACAAAGAATTGCTGAATTTCAACACTGGGTTATGTGGTAAATAATGACCTGCTGCCTCAAATTCTTTCCAAACCATCTGACATAGGTTGCATTTTTGTTCTAAACATAATGAAAATTTAAGCCTTACAAAATTTGAGCTCACAAAATATCTGTTAGGACACCTGGAAAAGGCATGTATTTCTGGGAATTAAAATAGTTATTGAGGAGATAACACAGTGGTTTGTATGAACAGAAGTGAAGAAGGTTTCTGAAAGCAGAAATTCCTGATTTCCTATTGGGATTAAGGAGCACCTGATGTAGGGCTGTCATTTCATGGGCACTGACAGTGACCCCCTGGGAGCTTCTGCTATGTTCAGTAACAGAGCCAGAGTCCAGTGGGGTTTACCTGGAATGTATGATGTCAACATTCTTAAATTCCATTTAAAATGGAACAGGCTCATTTTGCAATCTCACTTTCATGAGTCATATTCTGCCATAGGATATTCATTAGGATCTCAAATTGGCGGCAAATGTGGAAATATTGTCACTAAGAGAAATTCATTTCTTTTAGCACTTGCTTCAAAACTTTAGAACTGCCTTGCAAAGGAAAGTTGGGAGGAATTAACACCATCTGTATGTGATAGCATCATTTTGCTCTCCTGAACAATATTCCATAGATATGTTTAATAACCTCATTTAGGAAAGCAGCTGTCTTATAAAAGAGGAGGGTTGTATTTTAAATATCCATTTTCCTGGACTATCTGTGCTGAGTCTATAGAAGATGGGTATTTTCATTATCATACCACTATTAATGTAACTCCTTGTGTACTTACTGATGCTTGTAGAATCTATAGAATTTATGAATTTGTATTTTTGTGTTCTTTACTTCAACTCTATTGCTAAATTTTATGTTAAAATTATTTTAACTTTACACAAATACTTTTAACCACATATGCAGTATTTATATTTATTCATAATCTGATCTATTACACCAAACATTAGTAATTAAACTTTTGAGAATTTTTATATTTTATTTAGAAAACATTTGCTCTATGTAATCATTGGAAGACTTAGCCATTTTAGCTATAAAGAGTCTCACATAATAAACTTTCTATAGGAAACAGTACTGTAGTTATTTTTCTATAGTCAACCTCATATTTTGTTCCTTCCTGCTATGTATGTATTTATGTAGGTAGGTATTTATTAATGGCTTTCTATATTTGAATAACTCAAACTTCTTGGTAAAAACATGTTGACCTAGAAATGAGAGGGAAGAAAATCCCAATATTTTTCCTTTGTATAATGCAATGTAAAAGAAAAGAAAGCCAACCTAATTCTGGGAGTATTTTAGTCTTTCTTTTTTTAGACCTAGAGCTAATAGGTGCAGATAATAGTCCTTGAACATTTCAAAATCTTCATAATTCCTATAGGTCCTATTTAACCTTTTCAAAGTGGAGCAACTTTTTCCTGCTAAATGAAATATCTCTCTTTAGCTTGTGGTCAATGTTGTTTATTAAAACCCCTAGGGTTGGAACTGCAATTCTGTGGAGTATATGTATGTAGTAGGTGTGATATAATTTTAGCTTCTGCTTTGTAGTTAGATGTCTAGTGTTAAAGTGGAAACTACAGAGGCTTATACTATGCTCAGGATTTGGCTGACCTCAGTTTTACGAACAATGGCTCATCCAGAGTCAATGTGGTTATAGCACAGATCAGTTACCAATTGCATTCTGAGCATAGGGTTATAAAATAAATTCTGGAGGCTTATTCTAAATGCCTTTATTATTAGTCACGGTGACAAAAGAAAGTATTTCAGGAAAACAAAATGATACAAATTACTGTTTTATGCTAGCAGTCCACAAATATTATCAGGGATTCAAAGAGAAATGGTACTCATGGCCACTTGATAACCATTAGGCAAAGGTTCTTAAACTCTGTCCATAAATAGGTTTCAATCAAGTCTTGGATGATCTGAAATTATGTACAAAATTAGGCACAGATGAGAATTTTTTTTGTTGAAGCTTTTATCAGATTCTCGGAGAACTTTGTGACTCAACAGTGGTCAGAACCACTGCACTAGAAAGTCAACACATGTACCAGACAGCCCAGTGCATGGCCTGAGGATCCCTTTCTTAATGCCAACAGTATTAGGAGTTGAGATGAAATAAGGCAGAGGTCTGTAGACAATATGGCATTATGGAAAATAAGTTACCTTCTTTTCTTTTGAGTAAGCTGGATCACACATTAAGGTGGAAATAATAGCCCTGGACGGAGTTGCTAAGTGGTTAGAACATTTGCCCGTGCACTGACGGATCGAGGGTTCAGCTTCCTGGTCAAGGGCATGTACCTGGGTTGCCAGTTCCATCCCTGGCTCTGGTCGGGTTGTGTGCAGAAGGCAACCAATCAATGTGTCTCTCTTGCATCAATGTTTGTTTGTTTTTTCTCTCTCTCTCCCTCCCTTCCACTCTCTCTAAAAATCAATGGAAAAAGTATCAGATGAAAATAAAAAAATATGGAAATAAAAATATTTTGTTATTCTTTTTAAAAAAAATATATTTTATTGATTCCTTACGGAGAGGAAGGGAGAGGGATAGTTAGAAACATCGATGAGAGAGAAACATTGATCACCTGCCCCCTGCACACCTCCTTCTGAGGATGTGCCTGCAACCAAGGTACATGTCCCTGACCGGAATCGAACCTGGGACCCTTGAGTCTGCAGGCCGACGCTCTATCCACTGAGCCAAACCGGTCAGGGCTGTTATTCTTGATAAGTAGGAATGAATAACTTAAAAAAACAGTAACAACATAGCACATAGTTCTTGAATGATAGAAGGATTTGGGGATGTCTCAACCCTCTGTGGTAATGGTAGACATTTAATTGTCTGATTCTAAACAAGTTAAAATTCAGTCCCCATAATGTAATTAACATAGCATCCTCTGTACCACTATATCTTTATATTAGCCCTGAGAAGTAGAAATTCTTATCCTTACTTTACAAAAGAGAAAACTGGAGGCCAAAATGATTAAATGACCTTCCTTACACGAAGAAGGTATGGAATAGCAATTTGACCCCCTCTATGAACGTTCCCCACCCCTTTCAATGGGAACATGAGCCAGTTAATGGTCAACAACCCCCCTTGACCACACTGCCACCAGTTCTTTCTTGAAGCATCAATATATAGGTTTGTGTTATGCTTATTTATTTGCCCTTCTACTGGAGAAGCCATTAAACACCAAAATAACCAATATTTAGAGCAGGGAACAATAGATGGAAAGGCACAAATTCTAAGACAAAAAAACCCCAGGGCATTTATTAATGGAACCTTACAGATTCCTTAACTTGTCACTTAGAATCAGACATAGAGACTCACAAGGGACTCTGGTAGGTACCAGTTCAGGGATGAGAAAATTGAGGCCTTAGTAACTTGTCCAGGGAACTGCCTAACTTTAAATTGTGCCTCTTATCTATACTCATGTCCTGCTAATCAGCTCCCCTCTGTTATTGCCCTGATAATAATCTCTTTTTGAATTATTAGAGTTTGCAAAGAACATGCTAATGCTCAAACTAATTCTAATTCAGACACAAGATACCAGTGCTAAAAATAGAGACCACTAAACACAGACACCCCCACTTTTTATTGGTGGATCTGATTATGGTAAGGTCTGAGAGGGGCCTGAAAACTTGCTTCATCTTCCACTGCAATAGTTTCAAAGGATGTTACCAAAGAAATCCACTGCCTTGTGGACATTTTTGTGTCTTGATTTCAATGATTGGTATCAGTTTAGTGTCCATTTTCTACATACCCGTTTTTAGATGTTATATGGGGAAGTACATAATCTTTGGGGTCAAACAGGCCCATGTATATAGTAGTCCTCCCTTATCAGCAGTTTTGCTTTCCACAGTTTCAGTTACCCGCAGTCAACCCCATCCAAAAATATTAAATAGAAAATTCCAGAAATAAACAATTCATAAGTTTTATTTTTTTTCTTTCTTTCTTTAAAAAAAAATCTTTATTGACCATAACCGGTTTGGCTCAGTGGATAGAGCATTGGCCTTTCGACTGAAAGGTCCCAGGTTCGATTCTGGTCAAGGGTATGTACCTTAGTTGCGGACACATCCCCAGTAGGGGGTGTGCAGGAGGCAGCTGATAGATGTTTCTAACTCTCCCTCTCTGTAAAAAATCAATAAAATATATTTAAAAAAATCTTTATTGTTGAGATTATTACAGATGTCCCTCTGTTTTGCCCCCATTGCCTCCCTCCACCCAGTTCCTGCCCCGCTCCAGGCCTTCATCACCCTATTGTCTGTGTCCATAGGTAATGAATATAAGATCTTTGTTTAATCTCTTCCTGTTCCCCCATCCCCCTTCCTTCTGAGAATCATCAGTCTGTTCCATTTCCATGCCTCTGATTCTATTTTATTCACCAGTTTATTCTGTTTATTAGATTTCTTATTTGTTTATTTTGATTTTTAGATTCAGTTATTGATAGATATGTATTCGTTGCCATTTTGTTGTTCATATTTTTTATCTTTTCCTTTTTCTTCTTCTTTCTCTTCTTAAAGAATACCCTTCAACAATACAACTGTATGACCTTTCATACAATACTGGTTTGGTGGTGATGAACTCCTTTAGCTTTTTCTTATCTGTGAAGCTCTTTATCTGACCTTCAATTCTAAATGATAGCTTTGCTGGATAAAGTCATCTTGGTTGTAGGTCTTAGCTATTCATCACTTTGAATATTTCTTGCCACTCCCTTCTGGCCTGCAACGTTTCTTTCCCTTCTGGCCTGCATAGTTTCTGTTGAGAAATCAGCTGATAGTTGTATGGGCATTCCCTTGTAGGTAGGTAACTGTTTTTCTCTTGCTGCTTTTAAGATTCTCTCTTTGTCTTTAGTCATTGGAATTTTAATTATGATGTATCTTGGTGTGGTCCTCTTTGGGTTCGTCTTGTTTGGGACTCTGTGCTTCCTGGACTTGTAAGTCTTTTTCTTCTTCTTCTTTTTTTTATAAGTCTTTTTCTTTCACCAGGTAGGGGAAGTTTTCTGTCAAATAGGTTTTCAATATTTTTTAAAATATATATATTTTTATTGATTTCAGAGAGGAAGGGAGAAAGAGAGAGAGAGAGAAACATCAACGATGAGAGAGAATCATTGATTGGCTGCCTCCTCCATGCCCCCTACTGGGGATCGAGCCCACAACCCAGGCATGAGCCCTTGACTGGAATCGAACCTGGGACCTTTCAATCCACAGGCCAACGCTCTATTCACTGAGCCAAACCAGCAGGGCGGTTCTCAATATCTTGCTCTCTCTCTCCTGGCACCCTCATAATGCGAATATTGGTACGCTTGAAGTTGTCCCAGAGGCTGCTTACCCTACCTTCATATTTTTGGATTCTTTTATCTTTTTGCTCTTCTGGTTGGGTATTTTTTGCTTCCTCATATTTCAAATCATTGATTTGATTCTCAGAATCCTCTACTGTTGAGTCCCTGTATATTATATTATTTTTTATTTCAGTCAGTGTATGCTTAATTTCTGACTCGTCCTTTTCCATTATTTGGCAGGTTCTAGAAGATTCTTGAGTAGCCTTATAACTGTGGTTTTAAACTCTATATCCCATAGTTTGCTTTCTTCCATTTCTTTCATTTGTGACATGTTTCTTTGTCTCCACATTTTGGCTGCTTTCCTGTGTTTGTTTCTATGTATTGGGTAGAGATGCTATGTCTCTTTGAGTTGGTAGAGTGGCCTTGTGTAGTAGGGGTTCTATGTGGCCCAGTGGCTCAGCCTCCCCAGTCACCTGAGCTGGGAGCTCTAGGCGCACCCCTTTGTGGGCTGTGAATACCGTCTTGTTTTAGTTGAGACTTGATTGCTGTTGGTGTCACTGGGAGGAATTGACCTCCAGGCCAATTGACTATGAGGACCAGCTGCAACTACAGTGGGAGAGTTGCTATGCAGGAGACACCACTATGGAGCAGGGCTTTGATGCCCACAGAGTCTGCCCCGTGAGTGTGTCTCTCATGGATGTGTAGAGTTGTAATCTGGTATGGTCTAACACTGACCACTGGGTACACTGACTCTTGGGTCTCCCGGGAGGTACAAAGTCAGCCACTGCCTGGGGCCACCCAGCAGGACATACAGAGAAATATGCAGATTCTTCCTCTTTGTATCAGGTTTGGAAGTGCCCAGATGAGGCCTAGCTATGAAGCAAGGCAGGCTGGGTGCTGGTGCCAGGTCTTGTGCCTTTTATTGATAGGTTTGGGGCTCCCAGACCCAGGTGCAACTTGTTTTGAGAGATTTTAGCCTGAGCAAGGAGAGTCCATTCATAAAAAAAAAAAACCACTGCACACAGCTTGGGTGAGTTTGTAAATTGGATGAGCTGGGGTCTTAGGGAATCACCAGGGTGGAGCAAACAGAAATGGCTGCCAGTCAACCCTGCAACCAGGGAGATCCCAGGATAGGAACAATGATCCCTGTGAGCACCTCTCTCTTGGAGAAAGCTGCCCCTGAGTTCCTGCCCCAATGTCAGACAATCCAGTTCTTCCTTATATGTGTCTGTATTCCCGCAAACCTCACCCTGGTGCTGGAGCTTAGAGGAAGCGGGATCTTGTAAGTTCAGTTCATGGTGCCGGCCTTTTAAGAGGAACAGATGCATCTCCAGCAGCCTCTGTGTTACTGAGCCCCAATCTGTACTGGTTTTTATAGCCCGTAATCCTTACTGCCCATAGGGACTTCTTTTCCCAACTTTGGGACCCTGGGCTGGGGGTCTGGTGTGGGTCTGGGACCCCTTGTTCCGGATGGCCTCTGCAGAGACGTTCTCCCTCCTGATTAAAAACAAAGCCCAAGGTGTTTACCTATGCCGCCATCTTCCTTCTTCTCAAGAATTCATAGGTTTTAAATTGCATGCCATGCTGAGAATTGTGAAGAAATTTCACGCTGTCCTGCACTATCCCATTCAAAATGTGAATCATTCCTTTGTGTATCCACACTGTATATAATACCTGCCTGTTGTCACTTAGCAGCTGTCTGGTTATCAAGTTGATTGTCTCGTGTTGTAGATAGTTGTGTTCAAGTAACCCTTATTTTACTTAATAATGGACCCAAAGTCCATTATTAATAAATATTTACCAATAAATATTTACCCAGTGCCTCCTATGTGCAAAAATAGTGATGCTGGAAATTCAGATATGTCAAAGAGAAGCTGTGAAGTGCTTCCTTTAAGTGAAAAGTTATATATTAGAATGTATATATTAGAAAAAAAACTTAGTGCAGTATATATAGAGTTTGGTACTATTTGTGGTTCAGGCAGGTACTAGGCATCTTGGAATGTACTTCCTTGGATAAGGGGGGTCAACTGTACTTGCAATTAGGCTTATGACTTGGGATAACCTATTTAATCTCTCAGTTTCTTCATCTGTAAAATGAGGAAAAAGATTGTTCCTCAGGTTGGGAGATCTTAAAGAGGTAATCATTCATAGTGTTTAGTGTAACGGCTGTCACATGGAGAATACTCAATGAGGTTTAGCTATTGTTGTTTATCCCATCAATAAATATTTACCCAGTGCCTCCTATGTGCTAAGCACTACTCTAGGTGCTCATAATAAATTATTGAATAAAACTGGAAAAAATTCATGCTCTTATGGAGCATATATTCTAGTATGGAGAGATAGGTCATAGACAATAAATGTAATTTTAAAAGGCATTACATTTTATATTATGACAAAAGGTAATAAATGTTATGAAAACAATAAAAATACAGTAGGGTAAGAGATATCAGGTATGTGATGTAGGGTAAAGGTTGCAATTTTCAATAGAGTGATTTGATGTCGTGATATCTGAGCCACGAAAGAGATTGCTGGAGACCGCTGTAAGCTTATCTTGGGGAAAGGTATGCCAGGCATCAGGAACAGCCACTGCAGGCCTTAAAGCAGGGAACAGCATCAATACCAGTGAGGGAGCTCTGGCTGGTTTGGTTCAATGGATGGAGCCTGCAGACTGAAGTGTCCCGGGTTCGATTCCTGTCAAGGGCACATGCAGGCTTGATCCCCAGTAGGGAACATGCATGAGGCAGCCAATCAATGATTCTCTCTCATCATTGATTGTTTCTATCTCTCTTTCCCCCTCCCTTCCTCTCTGAAATCAATAAAGATATTTTAAAAAAGACCAGTGAGGGAATAGAGGAATGAGGGGAAGAATAGATAGAAAGATGTCTGAAAGGTCAAGGACAGAGCAGAGCCAATCATGTAGGCCCTTGTGGGCCTTGTAAAGACTTTATTCTGAGTTAAAGGGGCCTGGGGCAGAGTTTTGAGCAGGAGTGTGACATGATCTGACCTAAGTTGTATTGGGATCACTGTGGCTATTGTGTGGAGAACAAACTATGGTACACAATAGAGGCAGGTCAGCCAGTTAGGAGGCTAATGCTATAGTCTGGGCAAGAGCTGGTGATACACAATAAAAAAGGCTGTGGTGATCAGTGGTCATGTTTTTGGATCTATTAGTTTTAGCCAAATTCTAAATTCCATCAGATTTTTCACGGAGTTTTAAGTTCCTTTAAGCTCTTAAGTTCTCTTAAGTTCCCATGGAGTTTTGAGGCTGTGAAAAGATCCATGTGGATGTTCTGTATACAGTGGATCTTTTGAGACTCTCTAGCAGTATGATGATGATAAAACCATTTGCTTATTCTCCATTCCAAAGATTCCAATGAAGTATCTTGTTTTGTTGTTACTGCTTTTTATGGTACTTAGTAAGAAAAACACATGAAATGATCATAATTGTATGGAGATTAAAACCCATCTGTAGATTTAAGTGGCTGAACCTGAATTATGTAAAACTACTGAACCAATCCGTGGCTCCCAACCTTTCTAATGCCACGACCCTTTAATACAGTTCCTCATGTTGTGGTGACCCCCAACCATAAAATTATTTTTGTTGCTACTTCATAACTGTAATTTTGCTACTGTTATGAATCGTAATGTAAATATCTGATATGCTATATGTGTTTTCCGATGGTTGTGACCCATAGGTTGAGAACTGCTGCAATAGACTCTTACGGGAAACTAGAGGCCCGGTGCACAAAATGCATGCCCCGGTGTGGGGGAGGAGGGTCCCTCAGCCCGGCCTGCACCCTCTTGCAGTCTGGGAGTTCTCAGGGGATGTCTGACTGACAACTTAGGCCCAAACATCGCTTAAGCCAGCAGTTGGACATCCTCAGTGCTGCCATGGAGGCGGGAGAGGCTCCTGCCACCACTGCTGCACTTGTGGTGCTCCCCTTGTGGGAACGCACTGATCACCCGGGGGCAGCTCTTTCATTGAGTGTCTGCCCCCTGGTGGTCAGTATGTGTCATAGCGACCAGTTGTTCAGCCATTTGGTTGATTTGCATATTAGCCTTTTATTATATAGGGTAAGTTTGTTTGAAAGCTGCTGTTATATCAGGGTTTTATATTCTGGAAATAGTCATATAGCCTCTTCTATAAACAAAAAGTATTATTATCCTATATAATAAAAGCCTAATATGCTAAGTGTCTGACCGTTCGTTTGCCCATTCAACCAGTTGCTATGACGTACACTGACCACCAGGGGGTAGATGCTCTGACCAGTAGGTTAGCTTGCTGCTGGGGTCTGGCTGATCAGGACTGGGTAAGATGGGCTGGACACGCCCTGGAGCACTCCTGTGGTTCCTCCCGCCCTCAATTGTGCACCAGTGGGGTCCCTCAGCCTGGACTATGGGGATCGGGCCAAAACCGGCCCTCCAGCATCCCCTGAGGGGTCCCAGATTGTGAGAGGGAGCAGGCCAGGCCAAGGGACCCCAACGAATTTGTGCACCAGGCCTCTAGTTATACATAAGGAAAAATATACATATATTGTATATTGGGTATTGCAGCCTGCACCCTATCCCAATATAACACTTTAATTTCTGCTTTAAAATATTATATATCTGGTGAATAATCAATATGGCAGGTCCTCAAATAATTTTGTTTCATTCAGTGTCATTTTGTTATAATGTTGACGAGGAAAAATAAATTGATTCTCAGCCGAAGCTACTGTCTGTGTGGAGTTTGCATGTTCTCCCCATGCATGTGTAGGTTTTCTCCAAGTATTCCAGTTTTCTCCCACTTCCCAAAGATGTGCATGTGAGGTGAGTTGGCTTGTCTATATTGTCTCAGTCTGAGTGAGTATGGGTGTGGGTACTTCTCGCAGTGGAAGGGCATTCTGTCCAGGGTGGGTTCTCACCTTGCACCCTGAGCTACCAGGATAGGCTTTGGCCACCCATGGCCCTGTTCTAGGATATAGACGTTAGAAAATTATTATCTTACTTGTTTTTATTAATCTTTCTTAAATGTCTGTATAGCTTACATTTATTTCAATACTTAATATTAGAAGTGCTTGAGTCTTTATTTAGAAGTTTAGTGATGTTTTTGTGACCAAAAATATGCTGTAGGAATGTAAGAATTATACATAATTCTCATCTATATCAATTAACCTCTGATAACATAGGTTTTATTATACACCCTTTCATTTAAAGTTGCAGTTTCCAAGGACCTATTGAAGATGTTCAGTGAGGACGTACTGTACAACATTCTGGAATTTGTCTTCCAGAATTTAAGAAATTGACAAGTCGCATTGCTTCCTATTCAGTAGGAGAAGGTCAGAGGAAAATCAAATGCAAGCAGAAAAGCCACTTAGTACTTTAAAAGGCAGTTATGTTCTGAATCCCAAAGATAAACGCTGAGTCCCAGGAGCGGAGCTCTCACCAGGCACCAATCTCCTGCCTCCAGTCTCACTGCTATAAATGTGCAGCTTGTTCGCAGAAAAAGAGTCTCACTTCTGGTGATACCAGTTTCATATAATCAGCAATTTGTAGATGAATAGAACTGTGGAATGTTAAAGCAGGAAGAGACCAAAAGTTCACCTAAATCAAGCCCCTCCTTTTATAGGCATTTTAACTGAGGCCCAGAAAGACGTGATTCATTCTCTGCTTCCTGTGCAAATACTATTTGTAGGTAAAACTCAAGTTTAGATGATACAAGATACTCTCAGAATGACATTAATCTTCCATAGGCAGGTGAGTTATGCTGTGAGAAGGAAAGCATGTCCTTTAATAGAGTAGGAATGGAATGAGTCAGCTAAAGGTAGAGGACGGACAAAGCCGTTACCTCCCAGAGCTTGGAGGTGAAATGTTAGCTGTGTCCACTGTTAGCTCTGCCACGCAGTTGGGTGTAACTGAGCTTCCCTGCAGAGATCTCGGAGTTCTGGAGGGTCAGAGGATCCATTGCAACAGGCTTGACCTTTTCCATAGCCGCCTTTCTAAATGAAACAAGAGAAATCAGGAGCACCTCAAATGAGGAAGGGAACTTTCATAAAATGTCTAGTAAGCCACAGGGACCATCACCAAAATGGAGTGGGATGTGGTTTTCTGGGCGGCCTTGTAAATAAGTTAATAAGACTAACCTTTATAAAAGCCCTGGACAATGTTTGGTCTGCAGACTTAGACTCCCTAAGGCATCTCCCGATACCATTGTCAAGTGTCCTGCATAACATGATTTCTAGGAAATATGAAGTAAATTCTTTCACTTCTGCTTAAAAATAGGTCATAAGCTAGTCTACTTAAATTAATTTCTTAAATAGTCAGAAACAGATAAAAACTGAATAGTGTATGTAGATAAGGACCATAAAAAATTTAAATCTCTCAGTTTTTATCCACCTACCCTTTCTGGAACACATGACTGTTCTACATTCAGGGTGAGAAGTGTTTCGGACCCTCATGGTATTTGCTTTTAGTTCAGCTGAGAAGAGTTACTGAAAAGAAGAGTTCAATATTACTTCTCAGTGGAAATTTAAATAATAAAAAAGCAATAACTACAAGAAAAAACTGTGGTTATATTTCTATTTAACCGCTCAGTTTCTTCATCTGTAAAATGAGGAAAGAAATTGTCCCTCAAGTTGGGAGATCTTAGCTAAAATTTTTTTTTTTAAACTAAGAGTGAGATTTTTATGGCCATGAGATTGAAATGAAAAGGGGGGGAAAAAGCTAAGTGTATGGTAACTAATGCAAAAAATAAAAACAAAAAGCCAAGGGATACTTATTTATTATGACACTACATGTCAATAAATTTCTTTTTTTTTTTTTAATATATTTTTTATTGATTAAGAAATTACATATGTGTCCTTGTCCCCACGTTCCCCTCTACCCCCCCCCCGCTCTTGCCCT
>NW_006289416.1:2814861-2849497 GCF_000327345.1 Myotis davidii
AGCCCCGAACCTCTGTGCTTCTCTCCTGCAGCTTCTGCGGGTCTCAGTGTGCCTTTCCTTCCTTCTAGTTGTAGAGTTTACAGTCAGCCAGGCTTCCTGTGGTTCTGGATGAAGTCCGTCTTGTTTCTCTGAGGTATTAATCAATTGTTGTGTGCGGCATTAATTTCCCGGTGTTTATCTCTGCCGCCATCTTAGTTTCTCCTCTACATGTCAATAAATTTCAAGGGTGATGTTGGTCAAACTAAATTCATGCTTGCCCAGCTGGTGTGGCTCAGTGATTGAGCATCAGCCTATGAACCAGGAGGTCGCGGTTCAATTCTAGGTCCGGGCACATGCCTGGGTTGCAGGCTCGATCCACAGTAGGGGGTGTGCAGGAGGCAGCCAATCAATGATTTTCTCTAATCATTGATGTTTATATCTTTTTCTCCCTCCCTTCCTCTCTGAAATAAATAAAAATATTTTTTTTAAAATAAAAATAAATTCATGCTTGTATCTTACAAGATATGTTTTCTGCAAAGTGTATTAACACAAGATGGGCTCTTTTTGGTATCCTACATGTCTACTAACTTTGATGTTTTCCTGAGACCTACATAAGTGTCCATATTAGGAAACCAGAGAATGAAAGGTCAATAGACAGTATTGAAGCTGACATGATGCCAATATCAAAGGGACAGCATAGAACAAAACTGCTCTAATTCAAAAGTATACCCAAAATAACTTTTTCACAAAAGCTTAAAGAAAGTATTTTCTTTCAGAGGAGGAAATGTGGGTGATAGAAAGGTTGAGATGAGAAAATAGAATGTGAAGTTCAAGTGCTTGTTTCTGACCCTCCTGGAAGTTTTGAAGATGAAATAAATGGAACTTCAGGTACCAGAAGTCCTGAGCAATGATAGCCAAAAAGTGTATTCTTGAGAAGCTGTCCCATAGGTCACTAAAACCACTGCCTCTTTCTCTTCTGGTATATAGTTGTTTATAAGCAACAGTACTAAGTTGTAAATGTATATAAAGATTTTAGTTTTAAAGGGAGAATTTTAGAATAATAAAAATGAGTTTAGCTCTTTAATGGCCACTCAGTGAAGTCTAATGGCAAAACATAGATAGTTCAGCAATAAAAATTAAGCTTTAATTTTTTAAAAATATATTTTATTGATTTTTTACAGAGAGGAAGGGAGAGGGATAGAGAGTTAGAAACATCGATGAGAGAGAAACATCGATCAGTTGCCTCCTGCACACCTCCTACTGGGGATGTGCCCGCAACCAAGGTACATGCCCTTGACCGGGATCGAACCTGGGACCCTTCAGTCTGCAGGCCGACGCTCTATCCACTGAGCCAAACCAGTCAGGGCAAGCTTTAATTTTTAGGCTTTTGTACATACAGCTCATTCTGGGATGTCTTACCTATCTTCCAGTGCCCCGCTTTTCACAAAGGATTCCCTGATAAACCCAGACAGAAATTCTCTGTCAAGCCTGTGAATTCTAATTTTGTTTGCATTTGTCTTTCTGCTTATTTGCCCACCTTCCTTCTGTTCTTCCATCCTTTTTTCCATTGACATAATACAACTTGCCAGGCCTGGTAGCATTTACTCCCCTTCTAGATATAAAGCTCTCAGAAAACAATGGTATTTATCTTCATATCTCCCTCTCATCCCAGTGTTAAGCACAGCACAGTATTTTTCATACAATGAAAACTGAATAAGTTTTTGTTGAAAAATGAAATTGCTGTAGAAAGTTCAAAAATAAAACCTGAAAATTTCAGTGGTACTCTAACATATAACACAATCTGAAAGTCTATTGTTCCATAACATTTGAATTGAACTTATAACTGTACTTTCTAAAGTATCAGCTGGTTTGGATGCTAAGTTTATGGTCAACTTTATAAGGAACTACACCATTGTTTTCAAAAATAGTTATACCATTTTATATTCCCAAAACAATGTATGAGGAGTCCAGTTTATAAATATTTTCTTTTATTCTGTGCCTTGTCTTTTCATTCTCTTAACAATGTCTTTAAAAGACCAGTATTTTTAATTTCAATGAAGTTTAATTCTCCAATTTTTCTTTTGAATCATGCTACTGGTATTATATCTAAGAACTCTTTACCTAACTCAGCACCATAAAGAGTTCCTCTTATCTTCTAAGAGTTTTATAATTTTAGCTTTTATATTTAAAAATATAATCTACTAGTATTATGAATTATTTTGTGTGTGTGATATTGAATAAAATTATAAATTCACCCTTTGGCAAATGGATGTACAATAATCTCAGCACCATTTGTTGAAAAGATATCCTTTTATTCATTAAATTCCTTAGCACCTTTGTCAAAAATCAATTGACCATGAATGTAATGGTTTACCAATATCTCTGGACTCTCATTTCTGTTCCATTGAACTATATGCCTATCCTTACAATGTAAATTTTTTTTAAGACAAATTGCTTTGGCTAGAAACATCAATAAAATGTTGAATAGAAGTGGTAAGAACAATATTATAGCCTTGTTTCTAACTTTAGGAGGAAAGCATTTAGTTTTTACTATTAGATATGATATTAACTATAAATTTTTTATAGATGGCCTCAATCTGGCTGAAGAAGTTTCCTTCTATTCCTATTTTGGCAGGAGTTTTTAAAATGAATGAATGCTGAATTTTGCCAAGTATTTTTTCTGGATCTATTAATTGATAATGTGGCTTCTGTTTTTTATTCTATTATACTAATTGATTTTTCAAATGTTAAATAAACCTTGCACTCCTGCGATAAACTCCACTTGGTTTTATATGTTACTGGATTTAGTT
This sequence comes from Myotis davidii, assembly GCF_000327345.1. Taxonomy (NCBI): domain Eukaryota; kingdom Metazoa; phylum Chordata; class Mammalia; order Chiroptera; family Vespertilionidae; genus Myotis; species Myotis davidii. The sequence goes on from NW_006289416.1 coordinate 2,817,651, forward strand.
TGCCAACATTTTTTAAAGGATTTTTTTTTACCTCTATGTTCATAAGTAACATTGGTCTTAGTTTAAAGAAATTTTTTTAAATGTTTATGTTTTTTAAAAATTGATTTGAGAGAGCGAGAGAGAGAGAGAGAAAGAGAGAGAGGAGGGGAGAGAGACATATTGATTGGTTGTTTCACTTATTTATGCATTCATTGATTGCTTCTTGTATATGCCCTAACTGAATATGGAACCTGCAACTTTGGCATATTGGGACTATGCCCTAACTAACTAAGCTACCTGGCTAGGGCACTTTGTTTAGTTTTGATATTAGGTAACTAGAGGCCCAGTGCATGAAATTCATGCACTCAGGTGGGGGGTAGTTCCCCCAGCCTGGCCTGTGCCCTCTCACAGTGCGGGAGCCCCATGATCAATCTTCCCAAAGAGGTAGGCCCTGCCCACCCATCTGGGGCTCCTCTATGGATTGCCCCAAAGAGGTAGGCCGGAGCTGGGGGTCCTGCCCCCAGTGTCACTGTGCAGAGCTGCCAGGACCCACCCCCAGCATCGCTGTGTGGAGCCGCAGGACCCATCTCCATGCCACACATGCAGCGTCAAGTCCCTGCCCACCCGCACACACCCACTGTGCACACAGCCTCCTGGTGATGGATTGTTACCATGTGAGTGCGTAAGGGCATCACAGCGTGAGGGCGTGACAACCACATAGGCTTTTATTAGTATAGGTAGTGGCCTTATAGAATGAGTTGAGAAGTGTTCCCAACTCATTGGCCTAAAGGCCCTGCATCTGAATTGCCTGGGCTCCCTATCCAGAATATTTTTTAATCCCCCAAAAGATTTGGATGCACAGTGTATACAAACCGTTTATATATATACTAGAGGCCTGGTGCATGAAAATTCGTGAACTGGAGGGGGTGTCCATCAGACCAGCCTGCCCACTCTCACAGTCCGGGAGCCCTCAGGGGATGTCCTACTGACAGTTTAGGCCCACTACCTGCTCTGCGGGAGGTGACCAGCCTATCAAGGTAAGGCGCCACCCCCATCACCCTCTCACTGCTGCTGCCTCTGGCCTCCCTCTGCAGGAGGTGACCGGGTGGATCAGGGGAAGGCAACACCCCCATCACGCCTCTGCTGCAGCCACTGCTGGCCACCACGGTTGCCTGACCCTTGGCCCAGCCCTCACAGCAACAGCCGCCATCCGCAGCTTGCCTGAGCCTCAGGCAGCCGCTGCGGCTTTGTCCAGAAGGATGTCTGGAAGATGTCTGCCCTAATTAGCATATTACCCTTTAATTGGTATAGATAGAGACTGTCTACATTGTGGACATTAACTTAATAGAAAAAAGTATTTGGAACTATTACAAAAACACTGCCTCGACCTGCATGGCGGGGTTCAGGATCTGCAGGAGGGGCCGATGTGCAAATGAAAATGATATATAAGAAATATGAATTTTGGGGGGCCAGGTGGAAACCTCTTTTGTGAAGAGGCACAGAGAGACCAAGATCTGTCCATCTGCTTTTATTTACTTTGAATACACATTTGCCCTTTAGCAATGCATAGAGGCAGATCAAAGGTAAAGTTTGGTAAATAATGTAAGGATTATCAGGAAATTGCCTTGAGCCATTGCAATCACAGCAGGGAAGTCTTGTGCTGATATTCAGCCTTGCTGAATATCAAAGTCCATTGGTCTTCCAATGTCTCTTTTGTACTTTTATGCTAATTGCTGTTTGCTTTAGCCTCTGGCAAAGCACTGCTGTTTTCCCTTGAAACTTAGGGGGGAAAGCCATGAAATTTCTATAGCCTATTTTTCTCTTATGTCTGTCTAGAGGGCTTTCTCATTCACTTTAGTTCTAAAGATAAAAGATAATTATAACGTTAGAGATCTAGAATTCTGTGACACCCCCCAGGTAAAACCTTATTTTATAAGTATTTTGAATATTTTAAAGACATTTTTTGTTATTGTCTGATATTAGGGCTTTTGTTTCAGACTTACAGATTCCAATCTGATGTTAGAAGATTATTCATCCAAGTTGAGCCCCCAAATGAAGAGAGCCAAGAAAAGCCTTCTCTCTGGGGAGGAGAAGGAAAACCTGCCAAGTGACTATATGGTACCCATTTTCTCAGGACGGTGAGTATGTATTCTGTTCCTGGCCTTGATTATAATAAAGTGGAGAGTAAATGTCAATTAATTATAATAATAGCAGCTACCATTTATTGAGCATTCACTATATACTATTGAGAAAGGTCTGAAGAACCTTGGAACTCTATGCAGAGGGAAGTGTGTTCATTGTTAAAGTCTTTACCATCATATAGGATGGCTACATGAGAAAAGAGAATGATCAGGAACTTTAAAAAAAACTGATTTCTAAAAGGAAGGGAGAGGGAGAGAAAGATAAAAATATTAATGATGAGAGAGAATCACCAATTGACTGCCTCCTGCACACCCACACAGGGGTTTGAGCCCACAACCCTGGCATGTGCCCTGACCTGGAATTGAAGCTCAACCACCAAGCCACACCAGCCAGGCAGTAACTTTATTCTACTTATGTAACTAGTTGAAATTAGAAAGAGACTGCTGGATGCTAGTGATTAAATACCAAATCTAGTCACTATAGAGTGAAAAAAAGATTCAAAACTCTAAGATGTTGAATGAACTTAAAAAACAAAATAAAATGATATGTTAGGTAAATGAAAAATATCTTGGTTGCCTGTGTGGTTTTAATTATTATTCATTAGGAGGAAAAAATGTTAGAAAACATAGACTAAGTAAAAGAATTACATCATGCCGTAACCGGTTTGGCTCAGTGGACAGAGTGTCAGCCTGCGGACTGAAGGGTCCTAGGTTCGATTCCGGTCAAGGGCATGTACCTTGGTTGCGGGCACATCCCCAGTAGGGGGTGTGCAGGAGGCAGCTGATCGATGTTTCTAATTCTTTGTCCCTTTTCCTTCCTCTCTGTAAAAAAAAATCAATAAAACATATATATATATATATATAAAAGAATTACATGATAATTTGATGCCTAGCTTATATTTATTGAATATAGAATAGATTATTTGAGGTAAATATCAAACAAAATAATCACTAAATCACAAGTCTGAGTAATGCCAAATTTCAGTGTTTATAATATAAACATGTTTTTTGAACGATAATAATATCCAAAGGAATCTTGAAAGGAAACTTGTCTGAGACACCAAATTAAAATTTAAGGGGAACTTTATGAGCTTTCTCCTGTTGATTTTCCTTTGAATGGAGGACTATTAACAGAGTTAATAGTGATACTCAAAATGAGGTCATTCTCTCAGGAAATTCAGTAGGCAATAATGTAGTTATGATTTTTGTTTTCCCGTGTTTTTCTTCCCCTGCTCTCTGATGGCTCCTTTCTGAATCGTTTCAGAGGCTAATGTCACAATTGCTCTGAACCCAATTAAGAAGGTAAGGGAATAAATAATATCCTATTTTTAGCCTTTTATTTGATATCTTTGATTTTTTGATACCTGATTTTTAAGTGAACTCTCCAGAGAAACCATTACTAAGTATGCCTGCCCAGACTTAAGCCTCTTCACAGTTAGTGTAATATTTATTCACATTTGTTATAGGAGATGTGTAGGGGAGAGGAGTGAACTATTTTATGTTTTGTTTTCGTCCTCACTGTTTTAAAAAAATTATTTAAAAACCATCAACTTAGCATTAACCGTCATGGCATGCTTCTCCACCTGTGTGGGCATGAAATGAAGCTTTCCACTGTCTTCTCCCACCAAACAATTTTGTGTTTTCCAGGTCAGTCTCAAGAAATCATCATTTATAAAATAAACTGTGATAAAAGAAAATGTGACTTTAAAAAGATCTTATAGGTTTTATTTCCAGTTCTCCTTTATTTTTTAAATGGAGTCATCTCCTATACTTATTACTATTTTGAAAATAATACTTCATAATGTGCTGATGGTATTAGCAATTTAAGAGGAGGATGGGAAGGAAATGAACATTTGTTGAGTACCTATTTTTTTTCTGGGAGTCATACTTTATAGAAACTATCTTGCTAAATCCTCAATACAGCCCTGGAGAGGTATTAGTATATCAATTTTTGGAACAGAAAATCAAGGTTCAGTGACTTGCTACAAGTCTCATGGCAGGTGGTAGAAAAGCTAAGAGTCCCCCTAGCATTGGGCAATGCAACATATATGCATAGTATGTGTATTTCTGGAAAATACAATTTTTTTACATGGCACTTGAAAATTCTACTTCTTATACTGACATAATTTGAGTTTACTGTGTCACCACAGGTTTTAAGTTGAGACCATCAGAGGTAATCACAGCATCAGGGAGGATTTAAATTTATTTTAAACTAGAGGCCTGATGCACAAAATCCGTGCCAAAGTAGGCCTTCCTTTCCCCAGCTGCCAGCACCGGCTCCCTCTGTCACCTGGGACCTGGGTTTCCCTCCAGCCACCAGCAGGCACCCAGGACCTGGGCTTCCCTCACAGCCCTGGCTTCGTCTGGAAGGTCATCAGGAAGCATGTCTGGTCTAATTAGCATATTATGCTTTTATTATTATAGATTAGTAGCAGCATATGTTTGTCAGCATGTTAGCATCATATTCTTGTACCCAGATTATAGCAGGGTTATCACTGCTCTGCATTTATATTTACTTAAAGGCAAATATTCTTGCTGTTCTGGGTCAAAAATATTTTTTAAGTGTACTTGAGTTCTCATGTGAAATACTTAAAGCTTTTTTTAGGTTAAGTGTATTTGTAAATGGAAAAGGCATGGAAACTGTGACTCCATTCTGCCCTCTAGAGCTATGCCAACATGTCTCGGTTAGAGGTAATGTGAGTTAAATTAATGTTCTCTTACATAGAGTTATCAAAACTCAGGGCAAAACTAGCACTGAATATAATCCATTAAATATATATATTTATATATTTAATATATATAAATATTATTTATAATATTTATGAATATTATAAGAGAGAGAGAGAGAGAGGAGAGTATCCTACTAGAAGTTCATTTCAAATCTTTCTATTGTATTTTAACCTCTATAGAGAATTCCAGGCACTTTCATTATGGTTTGTTTTATATTCAGTTTTAATTCATTCCCAATCTCATTAAAAAGAGAGAGAGAGAGAGGTAATTATATCAAGACATAAGCTAAAATTGTTTCATTTTTCTTTTTCTCTTCCTAAATTATACTGGATATACTACTAAATTCCTTAGTAGAGACTGGGTTATTCATATTTGGAGTAATAGAGATATGGAAAATGAAATTACAACTTATTAAGTTTAGTGAGAAACAGAGTAGACTAGTCTTGTCTACCAGATATTTTAGTAATATTCCATAAGAAATTCTAAACTTGAGAAAATGTTGATTCATGCTCTTCAGCAAGTTGCATAGATTCAGGTGCCAGGAAGTTGTAAACACAATGGCAGTGTTTGCTTAAATTTAGAGGTAATTATTATTATAAGAAAAGCAAATATACAATTCTGCCTTGAGAGGTCTAGGGAGACTCAATTTCAAAAGAATCTTCAACCTAATCAATATACTTCCTCACTGAAACATCTAATGGGGTTCATGACAAAGATATTGAAGGAGGTTAAAAATAATCCAAATATTTTTGACAACATTAATAAACCACAGCACAAATTCTATCATAAACTACTGCAGAGCACTTTTGGGTGTTACTACTCACTTGGCATTATCATCAATTATAAATAAAAACAAGTAACTTTTATAAAGGTCACTTCAAATGCAAGTTTTAGCATCTCATCAGAACTATGTGCAAGTATAAATAAAGACCATCATATTAAATATATACACATACATATATACATACACAATCATATATGCACATGAAATCTTTATTATTTAGAAAAGAAACCCAGTAGGCATAAGGATCTCAGGTAAATTTAGAACTTATTTATACATGCAACAGCTCTGGCCAATGCATTACATCAATTGATTTATAGATTCAGATTAAGAACATTAGTCATGTATCAGAATCACAGCACACAAACTGCATTTTATTTTATAGTATCACTAGAGGCCTGGTGCATGGAATTGTGCACTGGTGGGGGGCATGGCCTGCGGGGATCGGCCCACTGTGGGAGCGCTGCTCATACCAGTCAGCCAAGCGGCACTCCCACTGTGGGATCGCACTGACCACCATGGGCCAGCTCTTGCATTGAGCCTCTGCCCCCTGGTGGTCAGTGTGCATCATAGCGACTGGTTGACTGGTTGTTTTGGTCATTCCGTAGTTCAGTCGCTGGGCTTTATTATATAGGATGTTTTCTGGAAGGAAGTCATAAATTAATCTTTTATTATAGACTCAATCATATTTATACACACCAAGGAAATGACCATGGGCAAGTTATCTAACTTCTCTGAGCCTTGTTATCATATATCTAAAATTGAAATGATAAAGTTTTAAAGTTTACCTCATAAGGTTGTTGTGGTGGTAAAATGAGATAATGTGTGTAAAAAGCACTTGGCAAAACTCCAGGGCCACCATAGATATTATTATCGTTGTTACCACTTTTTATTAAGGTAACAATCACTTCATATGTGAAGAGTTAGTTCCTGATTAACAGGTTTTTCTATCAAGTTTTCTTTGGGCATGGTGCACAATGTCTGAGGTCTGGTACCTTGAACTTAGTAAAATTAGGCAATATTATCAATGCCATCCACAATATCTCTATTTTGCCATTGTTGTATTCTAGCCAAGTGCATGTCAGTGGAATAACAGACACAGAAGAAGAAAGAATTAAAGAAGCTGCTGCTTATATAGCCCAGAGGAATCTTCTTGCGAGTGAAGAAGGAATCACAACATCCAAGCAGTCCACAGTATCGAAACAGTCTTTGTCCACTCTCCACCAGGAGGAAATTTTTGAGAAGAAGTCAAGAAAAGTTGCAATTCGAGAAAAGGCAGAAAGTCTGTCACTAAGAAAAACAGTAAGAAAAGACAAGTTAATATAGCTTACAAAAGTAGAAATACATGTAGTGTGTGTGTAGATAGAAATTGACTTGTTTCAAATGAAGAGATATGTGATCTTGTGGAGAAACAAAGAAACTAAGAAGAAGACATCAAAATATATAGGTCAGAGAAAGACAAACAATCATTTTAAACTCCATGTAATTTTAGGTTCTACAGAAATTAAGGTTTTAAAGAATCTTAAGAAGTCCACCTTCGGGAAATAAAATATATACCTTGGCCTTAAAATGTTAAAATTAAATGGTGTAGCTTTTAAAATTTTTCTTATTTTTTAAATCATTGTTTATTTTTCAGTTACTGTTGACAGGCAACATTATATTAGTTTCAGGTGTACAGCCTAGTGATTAGACATTGTATAATTTACTAAGTGACCATCTCACTAAATCTCATACCCATCTGATACCATACATAATTATTAGAGTATTATTGAGTCTGTTCCCTATGTTGTACTTTACATCCCATGACTATTTTGTAACTTCCTAATCCCTTTCACCCACTCCCAGAACCCCTGCCCCCCAAATCTGACAACCATCAAAATGTTCTCTGTATCTATGAGCCTGTTTCTGTTCTGCTCATGCATTTATTTTGAGTTTTAGATTTTGTTGTTGATATATATTTATTGCCTTTTATTATCCATTTAAAATATTTTTATTAATTTCAAAGAGGAAGGGAGAGGAAGAGAGAGTTAGAAACATTAATGATGAGAGAGAATCATTGATTGGCTGCCTCCTGCATGCCTACCACTGGGGTTCAAGCCACAGTCTGGGCATGTGTCCTTGACCAGAATCAAAACTGGGACCCTTCAGTCCACAGGCTGACACTCTATCCACTGAGCCAAACCAGCTAGGGCAGCCGTGGGCAAACTACGGCCCGCGGGCCAGATCCGGCCCATTTGAAATGAATAAAACTTTAAAAAAAAAAAGACCGTACCTTTTTATGTAATGATGTTTACTTTGAATTTATATTAGTTCACACAAACACTCCATCCATGCTTTTGTTCCGGCCCTCCGGTCCAGTTTAAGAACCCATTGTGGCCCTCGAGTCAAAAAGTTTGCCCACCCCTGAGCTAGGGCCTTATTTTTTTAAATTTATTTTCTTCTTTTTAAAGAACACTCTAGTATTTCATTTAATACTGGTTTGGTGGTGATGAACTCTAGCTTTTTCTTGTTTGGGAAGCTCATTATCTGTCCTTTAATTCTAAATTATAGCTTTGCTAGGTAGAATAATCTTGGTTGTAGGTTCTTACTTTTCATCACTTTGAATATTTCATGCCAGTCCCTTCTGGTCTGCAAAGTTTCTGTTGAGAAATTGAGTACCACATTTACCTATACTGCCACCTTGACCAGAAGTCTTAAATGGTGTATTTATTTTAAAAAGGAGCAAGGAATATGCATTTGATTTAAATATAAAAATCAGGCTCCAAATGGAAAAATTGTAATTTTGGTTTCTGCTTGTTATTTTTATTTTTTTTATTTTTGGCTGCTATTATTTTCTTGCTTGTTATTTTTATAGTACAAGTTACTTTGATTTTATAATATTTTGATTTTTTTCCAGTTAGAAGAAACTGAGGCATTTCATAGAAAAATGAATGAAGATCATCTTCTCCATGCTCCTGAGTTTGTCATCAAACCTCGTTCCCACACTGTTTGGGAGAAGGAAAATGTAAAATTACACTGTTCTGTATCTGGCTGGCCAGCACCTCGTGTCACATGGTATGTTATCTTTTTGAAAACTACTCCTATAATCAACTATACAAAATTAATTTAACCTCTAGTGAAAATATTCAGCATTATAAATATGCAGGAGTCATTGAAAGCATTTACAAATTTGTATAGAATTTTAAAATAGTGAAGAAAGTATACTGAGATTAATATTTTATGTATGGGAAAAACAGTATTGCATATGTTATGATACATTATAATTATATTAGAGGCCCAGCGCATGAAATCGTGAGGGGGGGGGTGCGGGCAGGGACCGAGAGGTGGTCAATGCACCTCATGGCGACTGGTGGAGCGGTCGTCCCGGTTGTTATACTTATGGTCTCTGGCCTTTTATTATGTAGAATTATACGATGGGTCTTTATCTTATTAAAGTGTTAAAGTTTTATCAACATATTTACATACAAAGAAAATGTATATCTATAATTTCTATAGATCATAAAAATTTGTTCTCATTAAATATAGGTATCATTTTGTGATGACAAGCAATGCTGCCTTTTAAAAAATAATTAAAACCCAAAGGGTTCCAACTCTACTAATCATCTGAGCTGAGGTTCAATGTGTTTTTCCTAAAGCCAAGAAAAAAGAGGGGATTTGATGGGAAATATTACTCAATATGGGGCCTGAAGGAATCTTCTTTCCATAAAGAATAAATGCTCCCTTCCCCCTTCCATTATATATGGTAGCTCCCCACCCCCCAAAAATTATACACACTATGAAAGATTACAAAGTCAGTATTTGTTAACATACAGTTCATTTTCAAATTTTAAAAGAATCTACAGAAATGGGTAACTTTTTTTGTCAATGCCTGTTTTCAAACTGATAACCATTTTGGTCCAGGCACTGCTGATAATGTGTGCCCTCAGTTCATCAACTATTGCTTGTTTCGTACTGTAAACTCTATCCTTTTGTAGCCCCATAAAGAAGTCTAGTGGATAAATTTTCTTTGTTTAAAGCTTAGTCTGGCTTCACCCATTATTTCAAATCAGTTAAACCTGAAAAGGAGTGAAAATTGAGTGATCAGCTGTTAAAGTATGTATGCATTTATGGGGGGACACCCTGTGACCCCAAAAATGTATGCACACTTTGAATAATTATAAATGTATACATATTTTGAAAATGTTTGTACTTCAACTGCATTTTCAAACTTCTAGTAGCATTTTAGGATGAATTTCTTTTGTTCAAAGCTTAGTCTGGCTGAAAAGAGAGAAACATCAATTGAGCTATCAGCTGTTAAAGTGTGTATACATGTTTTGGGCATCCTGTATATCCTATTGCAGTTGTCAGTGATTTTTTGATTCCTAAGCTCAGAATTTTCTTATTATGTGTCATGCATATCTGCCACAGAGAACAGAAGTATGAAAATGATTGAGCCAACTCAAAAGGCGTTTTTCACTTTATTCTCTGACATGGATAGTTTGCATGCTATTTTTTTTTTTATCAGGAGTGGTGGTAAATGCACCCTCTATTGCAGTATAAACACTACACCAAAGGACATTGTCACTTGCAGAGTCCCTGCTTCCTTCTCCCTTTTTCCCATGATCTCTAATGTTGGTCAGACACGTGGCTGGCATAAATGGAGGTAGCTGACAAGATAGATCCAGTTACCTGACTAAGGTTATTCTTAAGAAGCAGGTGGAAAGGTTTTAAAAATTCACCTATGATGTCAACCTGCCTTTAATCACATTGCCTTTACTTGCAATTTTTCTTACATGTAAACTTTTTTCAGGGTTTTTGAGTTTGAAAATCAAAGAATGAAAATCCAAACCAGCTATATATTATCAAGGCAAATAATTTATAGTACTCAAAGGTGAGAAATGTAGGAACATATTTCAATGCAAATGAAGTTTTAAAAAATAAATTTATAAACTTTAAAGTATACTATAGTAAGCTAAGAATCAACTTATCTTTGCCTCATCTCTCTCTGTGACTACAGAGTTGCATAATTTGGCCTATTAAAGGGATATTTTCTCTTCAAAAATGGATGATATGTCACCTAAAAAATAATATCCAGACTTTCCTATAGAAATGCATGAAGGATAACAAATTTCCAGCTCCAAGAAATATTATTTGGTCATTAAAAACTCTTCTTTCATAAAATTCAAATGAACTACTAATAAACAAATACTCAGAGTCCTTAGGTAGGTACATATATTTGTTACATAGCATCCTATCTCTGCTTTTAAAAAATTAGAGTTAAAGATGATTTTTAAAAGTAATATCTGACAGGTAAATATTCATTTCTTAAGCATTTATTTATTCTGCTAAATTCACAGCAACTAGGGTACAAGCATGCAAGTGGACATTGATGGTGTTAATTATTAAACTGGAGTTACAGGCTCCACAAAGGCAGAGCTCAGATATGTCAAAGATTAAACTTCTTATATTCTGTTTTGTTGGCTGGGAAATTAGTGATTTAAAAACAAAATATTTATGTAAAAAATAAAAATTCTCCAGAAAAATTTGAGATGACCAAAATGTCGACTCTTAGAATTCCAGTTAAATTGAAAAATAGAAATACTGTCAATTTTCAGTTATCCTCACTAATGGAATTGAGCAGTAGTATGATTTTTTACTAAAATTTTATATCTGGCTTTGAAATATTCATTTCCTCAACATGTGAATTTTATGTCCTATAGGCTCCTTTTAAAAAAAAACCAAGATTTGCCTCAGGAATGATTGGGAGATTGTTAATTTACTGGAAAAGCCTTCCCTAGTTTCTACACTCCCTTTAGTGCTTGGAGGAGACAAATTCATTTTTACCCCAGATTTTTCCAGTAGGGACAGATCAGAGCATTTCACAGAAAGTCCTGTTGTCCTGCAAGTCAAAGAAAAAGTAAATATTAAAACAAAAGAAGTAGTGGACCACCAAGAAAATATTTAACCATACTTCTGAGAGCAAGATTTTCTCCTTCTGAAAGCTGAAATTTGGACAATCAGCTAGTAGGTAACTGAAAATTGCCTATGGCAATAAAAAAGGTCAGATCCAGTCTTTGTGGGGCATGAGGTTTATTCATTTTGGGGGTACTCTTTACAAAGAAGAATATAAAGTTAGTATAAATTAGACATACAGTCTTGTGGAGACCCATGCTAGTGGGAGACCCTACAACTTCAGCCTTATTGGCTCCAAGGTAAATAAATCCACTTCTGGAAGTAAACTTCTGTGTGGGATTAGTATACATTCCTGCATATGTGGTCTATTAATGAAGCTCTGACTTACTTTGCAATGCTGCTAATGCAATCTTCAGAAGTCATCCATCCCCTCAATGAGCAGGGAACCCACACCCCAAGCAAGAACCCAGGAGGTTGGTGATTTCTTTGCTGGCATTTATGCTTTTATGGTTCCCAACTGCAGCTTCCTGGGTCTGACACTGAAGACAAGTATGAAAGAAATAATTGAGAATGACCTTCCTGAATAGAAGGAGGTAAATAATAGGAATAAGTGTGTGATAATGCTTCATGGAGTCATGATGCCTCTGTTTGCAACAGTTCGTTCCTTAGCCACGTATTTCAAAGGCATGTGTGCCTGGTGCCTGGCTCCCTTAGAGCCCTTTCCAAACTTGATTCCAAGTTTCCACTAGGCACCCTCGGGTCATGGAAATCCCTGAGGTCTAGCAAATGTTACGCACATGCAGCAGCTGCTCTTTGGTCAGTCCCACGTTGTTTTTCTTAATAGGCAATATTTATGTAATAGCTTGTATGGCAGGCTATATATTGGTTTAAAAGGTAGGGGAACATTTATATCTGTATAGTCAGGAAACTCCATATCCACAGTTTCACACCCATAGATTCAACCAGCTGCAGAGTGAAAATATTCCGGAGAAAAAAAATCCCAGAAAGTTCTAAAAAGTAAAACTTGAATTTGAAACATGCCAAGCACTATGCTGAATCCACACAAATGAAATTATGTGTAGACATGCTTTATTGTAGCCTATTTGCAAATATAGGTTACATGCAAATATTACACAATTTTATATAAGGGACTTGAGCATCTGTGGATTTTGGTATCTTCAGGTGTCCTGGAACCAACCTCCTGTGCATACCAAGGGAAAATTGTATTTGTTTTATTTGTGTGAAGGAACTCTGGAAGAAGAGGTAAAAATGGTTGAGAGTTGATCTATATGAACCAGGAGGTCATGATTTGGTTCCCAGTCAGGGAACATTTCCAGATTGGAGGCTCAATCCCTGATGGGGGGTGTGCAGGAGGCAACCAACCAATGATTCTCTTTCATCATTGATGTTTCTATCTCTCTCTCGCTCCTCTCTGAAATCAATAAAAAATATATTAAAAAGTTCCCACGAATCTAAGGAGAGCAATAAGCTGTGGGGAAGGAGCTGGGTAGAAGGCAGACAAGTGTAAGGAAGGAGACTGTTCCCTGTGCACCCTTATACTTTCTAGTTCTTGGACCATACAGATGTATTGCTTAGTCATTTTTAAAAATTATATGAATTACCGGAAAAGAGAACAATTCTCTTTAAAAGAAGGAAAGAATTGAGTTAAAAAGAACCAGATTTCATTGGGTTTCCAAACCAAAGTCTAGATCAATTTTATCAATGAGAATATGGATTGTAGTCTGCAAGGAGATCCACACAAACTCACTGGAGCATGTGCTGGTATTGGTGAGCAGCGTTCTTTCACTCATTCAACACCTTTTTGAATCTATATGTGGATACTGGGCTAGATCCTTAAGCGAGACACTTAAAAAATACATGTTTGGAATTCTTCACATTGCCCCTAAGGTCATTGGCAAATAGACACTTAAAGAAATTGTCATTAGGCATGATAATAATTTACAATGTAGGAATGAAATAATATGATAAATATATCTTAGAAAAATGGAGATTTGGAAAGGTCTTATTCTATTTTTGCATATTATGAGAATTTATAAATTCTATTATAGACTATGTGTTGAATTTATTTATAAGAGTAGAGTTATTCACAATATCTTTAAATTTAGTATTTGCTGCCATATTATCTTAGGAAAACAACCTACATTTAGAATAGTTAAAATTATTTGTAATTTTTAATTACCTCCCAACATAAGGGTTGGGGTTTTATTTTAGATTTTTTTCTATTTATATAATTTCAAAATCTATCCAAATGGGATAGATCTCTCTCAGCTCATTGGTTTTTAAATTGGGTAATAACTATTTACTCAAAACATAAGGTTGAATTCTAAGCAACAGTCACCTTTGTGATGGGATTCAATATGATAAATACCATTTTGCATGCATTATTTGCTGATAGAAAAAAATTAGGCTGAAGCCTTTTTACTTGACGATGTTTTACACCACCAAAGACCTTCCATTGTTACCCTTCTATCCAAACAGACATTTGTTTAGGGGCATTTAGTGTGTGTTTTACACACATAAACTAAGAGTTTATTCTAGAAATAGTTATAGTAAAATGCAAACTCATTGTTTATAGAAGCTACATGAAAATGATAAGTGAAATAGTATACATCTGAATATTCATGAGAATTTCAGAAACCTCTTGACAAAATATCCCAGGTTGTAGATTGCTCTCCGGAATTAGCTGATGACTGGCCAGTTTGGAATTTCACTTTCCAGAAATAACAAGCTGTGAAGCATTTACTAATACAGAGTACGCCAAACATCCTTCCTTTCTTTTCTGACTTAATACTGAAGATAACCAATGTCAAGTGACCCAGAATTTGAATGCCTCGGTGACTTCCTTGGAAAACAGAGTTGAATTGCTTTTTATTCCTTGCCTGGTGATTTAAAACAGGCATTTCTTACAGTGACAGCTGGCGTACCAGAGGAAAAACTAGGAAGACCCTCAAATGGGGTGTGTGTGTGTGTGTGTGTGTGTGTGTGTGTGTGTGTGTGTGTTTTAAACTGATTTCATGTGCCATGTAGTCAACTTAAAAAAGTCGTCAGGTGCCAAGTTGGTTAGTACTGGAGAGCAAGGAAGGAGAAACAACCCTGGGAGCTGCAAAATCCTGTTCTAACTCAAACTTTATGGAGATATGAACAACATTTTTGTCAGAAGCCAAATTGAGTGTCACCCAGTTGTTGGGTCAAGTAGCACATACACAGCCTTTGGTGTCATATTTCTCTTCTTATGCTAAAAGGAACTACTGAAAACACCCAACACATGAAAACTGAGAAAGAGGGAGCTTTGAGTCAAGTGTGAAATTACCTAACCTAATTCAATCAAAAGAACATGTCAATTAACAGATTCTACCCTGTCATTCGTCAAAATGAGGAATGTTTGAAATTAGAAGCCGCTAGCAGATTTCTTGTTACAAGCCACCTGATCAGATAGTCCTGTCTGCCTGGGGCCCTGTGGGGAGGCAGCTGTCTGAAGCTGCTTCTGGGCTAGCAGGAAGCAGCTGGCAATGTGTTCTATGGGTTGGGTAGGTTATGCCACTACAACTGCCACACAACGGCAATTCTTTTTCCACTTAAAAAAATTTTCATTTTCCAATTACAGTTAATGTATAATATTAAATTAGTTTCAGGTGTTCAACCCAGTAATTAGACACTTACATAGCTTATGAAGTGATCACCCTGATAAATCTAGTACCCACCTGACATCATACATGCAACTGTAATTCTTAAGCCAGTCCAGCCCTCTCATTTTAGATATGAAAAAACCGAGACACAAAGAGCCTCAACTTACTGTTTTCATATGCACTTATTTTAAATTATCCACACTAGAACTCTGTTTCTTTGGCCCAAAATTATGAAGCTATAATTAATCTATTGCATTACACAATAATTCCATTCAATTTATCAAACACAGAGTGCCAAATATGTGCCCATGACTCAAACTTCCATGAGAGTGGGAATAGAAGTAAATATGGATCAGACACAGTCCCCATCATCAAGGTACTGGGAGCTTAGTAGGAGTGATACATAGTTAGCAATAATTTAATATGTTATACTTTGCAATTTGATCCAAATAACACCGATGCAGAGAGGCAGGAAAAAGTAATATTGTGCGAGGTTTTAGGGAGGAGTTTATTGAAGTGGCATTGGATATGAACCTTGAAGGATGAGTTGGGATTTTGCTAAATGGAGAAGGAGAATGATAACATTTTAAAAAGTATAGAAAATGGTCCTCGTGGGGTGGCTCATTTGGTCATCCCATGCACCAGAAGGTTGTGGGTTCGATTCCTGGTCAGAGCACACACCTAGGTTGTGGGTTAGATCTCCAGTCAAGGCACATAGGGAGGCAACCAGTAGATGTTTCTCACCCACATCGATGTTTCTCTCTTTCTCTCTCTTCCCCCTTCTCTCTCTCTCTAAATTCAATAAAAACATATCCTCAGGTGAGGATTAAAAATAAAATAAAGCATAAATACAAAGTATAGAAAATGGATTTGTGTTTTAGGGGCATAGAGCCTGTGTGTACACATGTGTGTGTGAGTGTGCAAGTTGGCAAGGGGAAGGAACTAATTGAAGATTATCTTATTTCTTTCCCTTTTCACCACTTTCCCTGATCCCAAACCCCTTTATAACAATTTCCAGAAGTCTAAAGAAATAAAATGCAGCTAAATAGAGAAAATGGAAGCATCACATATTGTCAGGAGCCGGACTGACTGTGTTCAAATCCCAGCTCTGCTATTTCTAGCTGTGTGAACTGGGACAAGTTATTTAGCCTCTTCATTCTGGGGCTGCTTCATCTGGAAAATGATGTTAGAAACAGTTCTGCCTCATGTGGTTGTTATGAATGCTGAATTTACAATCTATTCATAAAGCACTTAGAACCTTGCCTGGCTCTAGTAAATGTTCTGTGTCAGTTGTGGTTATTCGTGTTATTTATGTTATCTGTGCACATAAAGTGGCATGTCTGAAAGGAAAACAAGTGAAATCTAGCTCCTCTTTTGGGAGGAAATGGCTTAAGCAGGAGAGACTTGTTTGGCACCGTAGCCACCGGCTATTGAGACCTTGAGGACATGGTAGAGAATCAAGGTGCCACTTCTAGACTTGGGAGACAGTGTCTCAGGAAGGACCCTTCCATGTAACCTCTCTCTCTGAGGTCTGAGAGGCTTAACTAGGGGTGGGACAGTCAGAAAAGGGGAATCCTTCAGCTTATATTTGTCAGATTTTTTTTCATTATTATTATTTTAACTTCTTCCAAGCCAAGAGCCATGCTTGCTTATGAGTAAATAAAACACTTAAATATAATGAGCTTTTAATACAACTGCTATTGTTGTTTCACAACATGCAAGAATGTTAGTAGGAAGAATGTTTTACTTTCATCCTACATAGACAGCTAACAATAAAACCCCTAACACAAAAACTTCCCCTCTGTCATGTCAGCAATGGTCAAGTTTTTCTTTAGATCTTTTACGAAGGATAATATGCACACACAAAGTGCATATTATATATGAATGTAGAACTTTGATGAATTTCTGTAGACTGCACACACCCATGTAACGAAGCATCTAAGTTGCCTCCTTCATATTTCCCCCACCCACCCCACTGCCCTCCCCCACCCCAGGGGGAAATCACTTTCCTGACTTCTAGCAGCATGAATCAGTCTTTTCTGGTTTTGCACTTTATATAAAAGCAACCATTGTACTGTGTACTCTCTTGTGTCTGTCTCTTCCACTCAACATTATATATGCAAGATTCAACCACATTGTTATGAATGTACTTTTCATGATGAGGGACAGGAAAGTAAGTACATTGAGAAGTTTTATTGCATTAACTATGCATTTTATTTAATCTACTGTAGACTTGCCTTTATTGAACAGATGTTGCTGCTGACCTCAGTGCCATGTTTACAGGTGTTCCTTCAAGAATTGTGTGTGCTTTTAATCATGAAGCTATTTACATACACTTCAACTTACTCCCCCTTGTTTCCATTGTCTCGTAGGTATAAAAACCAGGTGCCAATAAATGTCCATGCAAACCCTGGAAAGTATATTATCGAAAGTCGATATGGAATGCACACGCTGGAAATTAACAAGTAAGAAAACATCAGGGTCTGTGTGTGTTGCCTTACAGTCACTCAGGTAGGCACCTTGCCACCCCAGTAACAGCTGCCCTCCCCCCTTGTTCCCAGTGCAGCATGATCACAATGGGAGCACGCCCATGCATTGCTTCTCTAGGTGCCCAGCTGAGAATGATATGCATGACTCATTCTTACCAAGCCCATTTTACCTACTAAAGTGATCTTAAGTTTGAATTTAGTCAAAGCTGAGAAAAAATTCACATCTTTTTATTTATCTCTTATATGCTGGAGAGTTTTTCTTCGATATCAGTAAGAAAATGAGTTACATAAAATAATTGAGACATTAATATTCAATTATTTTTTTAATATATTTTATTGATTTTTTACAGAGAGGAAGGGAGAGGGATAGAGAGTTAGAAACATTCATCAGCTGCCTCCCCCCCTACTGGGGATGTGCCCACAACCAAAGTACATGCCCTTGACCAGAATCGAACCTGGGACCCTTCAGTCCGCAGGCCGAAGCTCTATCCACTGAGAAACTGGCTAGGGCTCAATTATTTTTTAGTGTTCCAAATCAACATCATCATCATCATCATATTCTTTTGTCTTTACTTAGTAAAGGCCATGAAGGTTGGGGTGGGTGGCAATGAAAGAAAGTAAGCTGGACTAGGAGAAATTGCTCTTTCTTTCTGCCCACCAGGGACTGTGGAAAATGATGCATCTGCCTATCAGCTGGTGATGGAGGCAGGGTGGACATTGGGATGTTTTTAAAGCAAAATTCGAAAGCAAAACCCGCATTAAAATTTCTAAGTCCTCGAAAGTTTATTGTGTCTCCTCAGATGGCTTTGCAGTCCAACCCTAGTTAGGTGGATAAAAAAAGTTAAACAAGCTCCCACCATCTTCAGTTCACATACATCCATGACACGCTGAGATGTCAAAGTAAAACCTACAGCATTCTGATCTCAAGGGATTTATAGCCTTCTCTTCAGGTCAGAGCAATTGACACGTGGTGCTGGGCTTCAAAGAGTTGCCTGGCACCATGTGACATTCACCAAGCTCTGACCCTGACCTCAAGTCACGTCAGTTCTGCCGGTCAGTTGTTCTATAGAGACAACAGTGAGCTGTGTGGCTGCTTGATAATTACATAGTTCTGAGAAATACAATTGCATTGACCTTCCTGGGGTTCTATTCATGTCTGTAAAATTTCAGCAAGAAATAAGTTTATATGACTGAAACTAAACTTTCCGGGACAATGAATAACACAGACACTGGTAGTGATAAGACACAAAACAACCTGCTTGGTAATCTTAGCCTGTTCATCTCTCTGTGAGATCATTGTCTCCCTAAATCCATTATTAAGATATCCCAGTTTCTGTATTATAACTTGGGGGACCTAACAAATGGCAGTTCCTGTGTCATGCTGTGGGCCAAAACTCCAGTGTGGCCTGAACCTTAGTAGAATTAAGGGATGAATAACTTGTTTGTACTTTGATGCTAGAAACACACATTAGGCCCACCTGGATCTGGTCTGGGCTGAGGGAGGCCGTGGAAGTCTACAAGGAGAGGTTGTTTCTTTCCCTGTCGCCCCCAGACTGAAACTTACCTTGAGGGAAGCCAGCAGGGAGGCTGTGTCCCCAGTTTATCTATCATAATGCTCTTCATGCTGTAATGTATGTGCTTAGCATTTTATTAACATTTTTTGGACATTAAAAATGAATCCGGGCAAGGGTAACAATGGACTATAGATCTTCTCCCATTCTGCGCTGCTGGCTTGAATCTGCTGTAAATCTCTTGAGCTACATAAAATCCCACAGGGAGCCAGATCAGAGAGCAGCTTCTTCAAGAGTTCCTTAGAGCCACGTTAGCCACCGGCTTACAGTGTGCCGTGGCAGCAAAGACCCCTTGAAGGAGCAGCTAGTAATTACAGGGAGTGTCACTGTGACGGCCACGCGTTTCTGTACGTTCTTTCAGGTGTGATTTTGAAGACACCGCGCAGTACCGGGCCTCGGCGATGAATGCTAAAGGAGAGCTTTCAGCATACGCCTCGGTTGTGGTAAAGAGTAGGTTTGCTGGACTTGTTTTATTCAAAATGCACCTTTTTATTATTTATTCGCATTGCTAAAAAGTAAATTAGAAGAAGTTCACATGCATTTATGCTTTCTTTTCTAGGATATAAGGGAGAGTTTGATGAGACTCGCTTCCATGCTGGGGCATCCACCCTGCCCCTCAGCTGTAAGTTTAAAAATAGATTTGCTAAGTGCCATCTCCATTTAAAATACAGCATAATATGCTGTACACCGGAAACTAATATAATATTGAGTATTATTAAAATAGAGATAATAATAGCACTTGCCTAATAGGATTATTATGTAGCTTGAGTTAATAGATATTAAATAATTGGAACAATACTTGGCACAAATTGAACTCAATAAACGTTAGCTTGCCTTTTCAAATTAATACTAAGAGATCTTAGGAAGAGAGATGAAACATGAAAGAAAGGGCCTAAGTGTTGGGAGTTGAGCAGTTATAGGTTTGAGTTTTAATTTCACATGTGATACCTTTGAAACCTTGTCATTAGCTGTATATTTGTGAACTTCTACATCCTATCTGGAAGAGAGGAAAAACTAATATCTATGCCAAGGATTAAATGGCATGCCAATGGTAGGTTGCCTGGCATATAAGAACCCACAAATAAATAGTTGTTATTTTCTCAAGCCCTTTCCTTTGAGAAAAGAGAAAATAAAACCTGGGAGAGTTTATGATGCAGGCATTTACACAATCTATTAATAAGACATCTCTAAGAAAAATATTTTTAAAGTTACCATATTTTAAGCTTTTCATTTTCTCTATTGACATTTGTAATATATCTTTTACTCAGATTTTTATTTATTTTTATTTATTTATTTTTTATTTTTTAGATTTTTAAAGAAACTAAAGCAACTTACTGAAAAACTCAATTTTTATGATGTATTAATATAGCTATTTGTTCCAAGATTACAAGCAACAAAGTTTAAATGAACTCAGAATCTAAAATTAAAAAGCGCATATGTATATTGCAACTAAGTCTAAGCTAAATGTGGTATTAATTTATGTTTTATATAAAATGACCTTTAAATTATATTAATTATAAATAAGCTTTTCTGACCAATGAAGCAAGAATTTTCATGCATAGAATTTCCATTTCTCACAATGTACTTCTTTTATAAGACTTAATTTTTGCTTAGTAAATTATTTGATCAGTATTTGTTGTGACTGCTCTCTGCCTGTGGTTATTAAAATGCTTGTGTCTCTTTGATGAAAAGAAAGAAATTGATGATATTTGTTTTTGTTGTACCTAGTTGCCGTGACCCCTTATGGTTATGCATCCAAGTTTGATATCCACTTTGATGACAAGTTTGATGTGTCTTTTGGGAGAGAGGGCGAGACGTTGAGTCTAGGCTGCCGTGTAGTTATCACTCCTGAAATTAAGCATTTCCAGCCAGAGATCCAGTGGTACAGAAATGGTGAGCCTTGATAATGAATTCTCACTTAGGTTCTTATTTACAGAAGGTCACAGACTGGGATTGGCACCACAGCATGAACGTCCATGAGACTGCAGATCTGTTTATCAGGGCTGGCAGAATTTGAACTTTAGAGGATGTTTAAAAAGTTTTTACACATATATCAAAGTAGTAGAACTTTCATAATATTTGTGAAAATTATAACTCATCATCAAGTAACATGGAAAGGATTACAAAAAATGTGTTTTTGCTGTTGTAAGTTGGATATACATTCATTTTGTAAGTTACTTTTATTTAGTAAAATAAATGAAGTTTATAAACCAGTGGGACTAGGAAGCATGTCAGTTGTGCATGGGGCACCTGGGCAGTCTGGGCAGCGTGGGTCGCAGGGCAATGGCTGGGACCTGGACCTGGCCTTAGACTGAAACCAGCATGGCCGCAGCAGTAGCAGCACTGATATGGACATGTCCCGAGAGGAGGAGAAGGGCAGCATGGGAGCCATCCGGGAAGGCCAGCTTGCCTGTCCATCCCCAGGACTTACCTTTGTGGCATCTGTGTAGATATTAACTTCCTGGCCTGAACGCTGTCAAGAACTGCCAGCAATCAGGCAGTAAACTTTGTCAGTAAAATATTACAAAATAAATGTGTGTACGTAGACATTGCAATAAAGCACATAAGGTAGTTGTTAGGGTTCTTCAAAGAATTTAGAATCTCTGGTTATGAAAATTGCCACAACATTGCAAAGCAACTATCTACAGACTTAGAAATAGAAACTAAGTTTAAAGATTGTCCCATTCAATGTAAAAGAACACTATTTTTTGTATGAAACTTTGGATGAAGCAATTATTAACAAGGAAGACAATTTTTAAATTAATTTTTACTCTTAATTGAAGAGATAATGATAGAATGCATTAATAGGTGTTTGAATTATATACAAACCATGAAGTTATTTTCAGTTTCTTGTATGACCACCACAAATTATGGGACATGTAAAAGAAAACATTAAGATGCAATTATATAAATTACATTTAAATTAAATTTAGATATACATGAAACTTATTTGTATGGGGGTTAAATCTTTTTAGAAAAATTGTTTTTCAAGAATAATCAGCTCTAGAGTAGTAAAATTTATATTTTAAAATAGTTTCTCAGAAAGTTAACTTTATAATACCCTAACTATATGGTACTATTTAAAATAAATTTATGTAATACCGTAAGTAAGTAACACTCTTAACAGCTGTAATAGTAGTGGTATCAGCAGAAATATTCTCCTCAAAATAAAAAATTTTTAAATTTCCTTTGTGATCTTGCATTTGTAAAGCATGAGTGATGTTGCTTTCAGTTACATCCACTTAAAATGAAATTATTAAAGGTATGAATTTGATGGCCTAATTAACTGAATTTGCAGGAAATCAAGCCAGAAATATTTATTAACAGTCAAGATATCACAGTAATAAAGCATTATTTTTTATAAAATCATGGCACAAAAATATTAGTTCTTGCAGTTTGTATCATTCCTATTATATTTTATAAGTGATAAACTTAGAAGAAAAAGCCTTATACTTTTTAATGTATTTTTTTCTCTGCGTTTTGAACAAGAGGCCTTGCCATTTCATTTGCACTGGAGATTATGCATCTGGCACTGGTCCCTCGCTTCTGGTCTAGTATTTTTACCAATATAAACATGGCAGAATGACTCAAAGCCCTAGAGAATTGCTCTTGTAGTCAAATAGCCTTCAATATAGAAGGAGAGGAATAGAGAGAGGGTAGAGGGGGAGAGAGAGAGAGCATTGGAGGGGAGAGAGGAAGAAGGGAGAAATAGAGAAAAAAATCAATTAATTTGTTGACTTCTCTCCCCAGGAATACCTGTTTCTTCATCAAAATGGGTGCAACCCCATTGGAGCGGAGATCGGGCAACACTGACATTTTCTCATCTCAATAAAGAAGACGAAGGCCTCTACACAATCCGTGTACGAATGGGAGAATATTACGAACAATATAGTGCTTATGTCTTTGTTCGAGGTAAGACCTACCAGAAAGCATCTTTAAAGAATATTTAAAACACCGAGACCAAATCAATCTACCAAAACATGTTTTATGTAATGATAAAAGAGCCGTTTGGAAATTCTTCCAGATTACATGGCATAGGTATATCAACTTCCAGACCTGATATAAAAAATTAACCCTGAAGGCACCAACCCAAAAATAACTAGTTTCAAAATTGTGTTACTATCCCTAATGTCAGTACCTTCCTCGTCAGTTCTTTATAGGTGTTCAAGTAGAGATGTTAAATCCTTTATGAAAAGCCATCTTAGTTTATGGGAGCTGCAACAAAAGGATGATGTGTTATTTGGAAATTTACTCTTTAATATCTATTTGGGGAGCAAATTTATTATTTCTTACCTTTTTAAAAAATAGTTTTAGCTTTAATGAACTAGTAAACAAAGTGCTACAACTTAATTCTTTATTTTTTAAGATTTAAAAAATCGAATTTTAGAGAAAGAGAAAGGGAGAGGGAGAGATAAACATCCACATGAGAGCAAGACAGTGATGGCTGCCTACCTGGGATTGAGTCTACAAGCCAGGCATGTACTCTGACTGGGAATTGAACTGACAATCTTTCTGTTCACAGGATGACGCCCAACCAACTGAGCCACACCGGCCAGGGCTATAACTTAATTCTTAAGACAAACTATAATCATCAATTTTAGGATACTTTCTTTTTTTTAGCAGTGTCTTGAATGGATCATATATGTACAAGTGGGAATGTTATTTCTACATGAGGCCCTAGCACATTGGGAGGACCATTAATACCTCCTGGCTACAAGGGTGGTTTTCTGGTTCTTTTCTGTGATGGTCAGCCAGGTGTGGCTACAACAGGAGTCAGAGGAGAGGCTCAGGGAAAGAATTCATTAAAAAAATGTTTTTCTCATTTTCTTGCAAACTTGTATACAGTGATGAGAGACACTCACTGATCAGCTGCCTCCTGCAAGTCCCCTACTGGCATTTTAGTCTGAAACCCAGGTATGTAGCCTGACCAGGAATTGAACTGTGACCTCCTGATTCATAGTTCAATGCTCAACCATTGAGCTACACTGGCCAGGCAAAACCGAGTATTTATACTTACAAATCCAGAGAAGAGGCAGGGCATACCATGCAGGACCACATGGGAAAGAACCTGCATTGATTGGTCAGGAGGCAGGAGTTAGGGGAGAGCCTAGATCATGGCCTCTACTGAAGTTTCTGTGGGAAAGGCAAGACAGGGCAAAGCAGTTTAGGATTGAGTCATGTGAATAATTTAGGGATGGTACCTAGTTACGTAGTACCTGGCCCTGGGATGATTAAGGCAGAGGAATATTTCCCCCTAGGATGCATGGGCCAGACAAAAAAGACCCGGCTCTGGATGAATTAGTTTACATATCAAAGACATGCTCCAGGCTGAGCCCTCTTTTATCTCCAAGAATTGGCTAGCTCCAGCCAGGAAGGTGTATAAGATGTCAAAATATTATATGTTCAGAAAATAAAAATATAAACAATACAGGTGGACTTGCTAATTTTTTTAGACTTACCAAAGGAATGGTCTAGGTAGTTATCTTCAGTCTTATTTTTCAGAGTCTTAGATCCCATCTATGTTGTTCCACTACCCACTATGATGCTATCCCATGATCCCATTCCAGTCTATGGGAGGAGGAGAGGAAGGAAGTGGAGGAGGAGAGCAGAGATGCACACAGCACTTCTGCATGTGAACACTTAGCCACATGCATACATCTCACAGTAAGGGAAGCTAGGATGTCTAGTCTCTTGTTGGGCAGTGTGTTCCCTGCTAAAGCTCAGTAGTTTACGTACTAAAAGGAGGCAGGAAGAGTGGATACTGAGAACAGTTAGCAGTTTATACCACACCAGTATTCAACAGCAATCAATGTTCATTGAATTTAGCCACTGACCAGCAACTGACAAAGATACACGAATATCTGTACCAACTGAAAAATGTGTTAGATTTTCTCCTACATGAAAGCATTATGGGAAAAGTCATTATTGCCACGGGGAAGAAAGAAGCTAGCCTTCTGGGTAAATTGCAATGAAAACAGACACATGGGAATTTATCAGCAAGTAAGTTTCTTTAACCAAACCATCTGGATAAACCTGACTAAATGAGGACTGAATAAGCAAAGTCTTTGCTTTTGTTCTCAATTATCTTACCTGAACCAGAGAATATCCCTGGTGAATCCAAAATACTTAGTTATGCCTTGGTGATATCTCTTGGACTCTTTCTGGGCACTCTGACATAGTCTAGAGTACCCCAACATTTTCAGTGTCCATGCTCAGAACTGTGGCTCTCTGTCACATTTAGGCCAAACTTCAGATAACTAACTATAGATGGGGGGGGGGGGTTAAATTAGAAATTTATATTTAAGGCAGTTTTCAAATTCATAAAATAAAGAAATGGAAAGATTCTAAAATTTCTCAGATATTGATATGAGAGAATTGAAAAGGTAAATAAGAAAGATAAAATTGGAAAGACAATTTCAGCAATTCTTGAATAAATTATGTATTTTAGATTCTTTTTTTAAAATCTTTTTTGAGGTATAATTTACATATATAAGATTCAGCCATGTTAAGTGGACAGTGCTTTTTAGAATATGTATGGAGTTGTGTAACCATCATCCACAATCCAGCTTTAAAACATTTTTATGATACCAAGGAGATAGATTTCTTATGCCCATTCCCCACTTATCCCCAGTCTGGCTCCTAGGCAACCACTAATCTGCTTTCTGTCTCAATAGATTCATCTTTTTTGGACATTTCTGTATATATGATCTTTTACATGTATCTTCTTTTCTTGAGCATATAATTTGAGGTTCATTATGTTAGTAGTTTGTTCCTTTTTATTGCTGACTAGTATTGCACTGTATGGATATGTCTCCTTTTGTCTATCCATTTGCCAGTTGACAGATTGTTTCTACTCTGGCTATTATGAATAAGACCGCAATGAACATTTGTGTTCATATTCATGGACCTAGGTCTTAATTTCTCTTGGGTAGATAGATACCTGTAAGTGGAATTGCTATGTCATGTGTTAAATTTATATTTAACTCTTTAAGAAATATTTAAATGACATTTTATGTGTGTGTTTTTTAAACTTTGTAACCATTAAGCTGCATGAGGCCATTTCAATGCTAGAGCTCTGGTATTTTTGCTGCTTAAAAAATAGCTTCCGAACTATAACATGCAGTGTATAAAGCACCATATGTCATTTCCAAAGACATATGGTGCTTTATACACTGCACAAAGACATTGCAAAGCTGTGCTCATTTGGACAGGATTTTATTCCATAGATAATATGTGTTCTTCGTGGGGAAGAAAAGAGATAATATAAATAAGAAAAAAGAGAAAAGCCTTTCATTAGTTTACCATTCAGAGATATCCAGTATTATAATTCTGTTACATAGCTTTCTAGACTTTTATATGTGGGGTGGGCAAATATAGGTTTATAGTTGTGAATACACAAATCAGTTTATTCTTGTATTATTATTTTTTAATTATTGTATTATTTTCCATACTAACAACTATAAACCTACTTTTGCCCACCCCTGTATTCTTTCCTCACCCATTCCCTGTAGAGAGAAGATGGAGGGAAGAGTTGATAATATGATAAAGGATGGGATAGAAATGTCATGAAAAAAGAATTACAAATGGCAAATAAGTATGTAAAAAAGTTATCATTAGCAATCAAAGTAATTAAAATGATATAATGTGTTAATCTATCATATTGAAAAGAATGAAAAGATTTTTTTATTAATTTTTATTTTTTAAAATACATTTTATTGATTTTTTTACAGAGAGGAAGGGGGAGAGATAGCGTTAGAAACATCAATCAGCTGCCTCTTGCACAACCCCTACTGGGATGCGCCCACAACCAAGGTACATGCCCTTGACCGGAATCAAACCTGGGACCCTTGAGTCCGCAGGCTGATGCTCTATCCACTGAGCCAAACCAGTTAGGGCTGGGATAAAGGAACGGAGGGACCAATTCCTATTGTAGTGAGTGTAAATCTGCTTGACTTTCCTCAGTGTGTTTTGTCACTATGTATTGTAGGCACATTTTCAATAATTGTAGGAACTTGAGTGGACAAAGTTGAAAAAACAAGTTGTACGCTTATATGAAAGCTAATGATGTATGCTTATATATATGATAATATATCCAAAAAAATCAGTTTACATGAAATTACTAGTAAATAGTACCATTCCATTTTATTTTAAAAACAATCACTTTTGAGTTATAAATATAGGGGAAAAAAATCTAGAAAAATATAGGCCGTTAGTAGCAGTAATCTCTGAGTTATGGCATTTAAAAGATAAAATTTTCATGTACTTTTTGATTATCATATATTTAACAAGCATGTATATAAACATTAGAATTATTTACATTTTGGAAAAAGTTATTAATAGCCTGTGTCAGATGTCAAAAGATAAAGAGTAGCAGGATAGTCTTTGACCTAATTAATCAAACCTACAAAAAGTTTGGCTATTTGGAGGGTTGGGAGAAGGCAGAGCAGAGGCTAAGGAAAAGATTGACATTGACTGATGGGGCTGTGAGCCAGATAGTCCATAGCAGCTGCTAGTAGCCAAGAGCACAAGTGTGAAGTAATATAACACAGTATTTGGATTTGGCTTCCAGCAGCTGCTAAAGAGAAGCTGTTTTTGAAAGATCGTCAAGCCCAGATCTTATAAGCAATTTTATAAAAGTGCTGAAAAATGACTCCCTAAGTGCCAACTGTTAAATACAATGGATGTTCAGTGAACTAAATATTTTTTAATGTATTTAAAAAGATATATTTTTATTGATTTCAGAGAGGAAGGGAAAGGGAAAGAGAAAGAGAAGCATCAATGATGAGATAATCATTGATTGGCTGTCTCCTGCATGCCCAACTGGGGGTGAGCCTGCAATTGACTGGAATTGAATCTGGGACCCTTCAGTTCGCAGGCCAATGCTCTATCCACTAGCCAAACCAGCTAGAGCTTCATTTAAAAAAGTATATTATTATTGATTTCAGAGACGAAATCACTCCCTGTTGTGTGGCATATAGGTATTCTGCATTAGGTTTCAGGCACCGATTAGTTTTCCTATAGCAGGAGACATTTCCCCAGAGACACTTTCCTGCAGATCTCATGGGGCAAGAAATAGAATGTTCAAATTCAAAGTGACTTGAACTAGTCACAGGTAATGTGCACCTATTATATTCAGAAGTAGACAAATATTTCTGCCCTGCTATCAAATGTTTTAGTAACTCAGAAGACTTACACAAGTGTAGCAGATAGAAAAACAAAGTGTTTATTCAGTCAACAAGAGTGTTTTCCCTTGGGTAAGTGGCTCCTACATGTCTCAGCCTCCTCTCAGACTAACTCCAATTATGAAAGGGCTGACCAGATGTCAGAAGAAAGTGTCAAACTTGGATTCCTTCCCTCAGGGACTTTGCCTCCTGTCTTACTTGTTCTCATTTAAAAGGCCACCGATTATTTTTATTATTCTTCCTCTCCTCCTGAAAACATCCCTGATTCACCAACTTAGCTGTGCTTGAAGACACTGCTGAGAGGACCCCGCTGTCAGAGGATCCCATTTCATAAAGAGTCACTGTCCTCTGTTGCTTGTATAATCCTGGACTTCTACTAAACTCAGATAAGCCAAACTCAGATGTGGGTATTGCATCAGAGTTCCTTTCGCAAATATCTTCAGTTCGGGAACAAACATTTGATTGAAATGAATGTTTTCCTTTCTTTTCCAAAACAGTAGTGCCCAGCACAGGAATGGGCAAAGCTTCATGGTTCTTATTCTCTCGTGGATGCATCCAGAAGGTAACAGAGGGGGCTATTTGTTCCTCTTTGGAGCCATTCATAGTTTCTGAGTAGCATTACACAATAAATATCTTAAGAACAGACTTTCTGGCACCACTTACATTTGACTTTTCTGATAGCAATCCTCGACATCTACATATTTATTTCCTTTTAGAACATTTGGACAGTCAAGGCCATGAGGCAAAGGGCATGGGTCCTTTTTAGAGCCCTTTCTAACTAATGTTCTTCGTACTGATGGTGAAAAGCACACATTGTTAGGTTGGTAAGTGAATTACAAGTCTGAAGCTTGCTCTACTGGGGTCAAAGATGTAGCTACTGAAATGTGTGCACTAAGAACCCAGTCTGAGGGCTTCAGAGCACATCTAAGAGGGCTAATGGGATCCTTCTGTGTCTCCACAGATGGTGATGCAGAGATTGAAGGAGCCCCAGCCTCTCCCTTGGATGTGGTGTGCGTGGATGCCAACAAAGATTATATCATCGTCACCTGGAAACAGCCAGCTGTGGATGGAGGGAGTCCTATTCTGGGATATTTTATTGATAAGTGAGTACTTTAGTTAGAGTGATTTGGCCATAGAGATGCATGCTTGATTTCTCCCACCATTTCTAGGTGAAATATTTTCTTTTCTGGTCTCCTCTCCTTCTCCCTCTCCCTCTCCCTCTCTCCCTTTCTCTCTCTCTCTCTCTCTCTCTCTCTCTCTCTCTCTTTCTCTCTCTCTCTCTCTCAAGTACATTTACATATATATGTATATACACATATATGTGTATGTATAGATGATGTAGATGGATATAGATATAGCTATAGATAGGTATATACCTAAATTCCAAAGATAACCTTTGAATTTGATGACCAGCACAAGTCACTAATTTGGCAAGAAAATTATAAATTAATAGACCTAAAAGAGGTCACTTTAGAAGTGAAATAAGTGGTATTCAATGTCCATAATCCTAGTATGTCAACAATTTAAGAATATTACATGAATAATAATACTTTATGAATACTAACAAAATTTTATTTAAATCTCAGGAAGTGATTTCAAATTAGAAAAAGAAATCACAAACATCAGTAGTATTAAATTATGTTCTATCTATAAGTTCTTACTTTTTACATTCTCTAAAACTTAGAGACTGATTTATGGTAATTGGGTCTTACATTACATATTACTTATACACTAACTTTAGACAACAAAGATAAAAATTTTATATTATCAACCTAAATAAATTATTGTCTGACTTAGTTCCTATTCAAATATTGCTCTAATTCTCTTTCCATTTTTTGAGTAATAAAATTTGGTTGTAAAAACTATTAGGAACAGATAATTTAGCTACTATGATACAGCGAAGTTGTACCAAGGTATATTAGGCCTGATATTTATAGCAGTAAGTAAATATATACATATATATGTATGTATATATATATATATATTTATACATATATATATATATAGCTCAATACCATCCATCCAGAGAAAACTTTATAATAAATTATATACTATTTAATTGTATACTAAATGCTTCTACATTATTTTATTTTTTGGTAACGAAGAACAGTGAAGTTTTAGACAGATTCTTTTGCATCCTTACAATTTCTGCCTTATTATCTTTGGCAAATTTCTAAGGGATTTTCAAACTTTGATCATTGAAAAACCAGAGACAATAAGTACATTTTGTTTTTCTCTTGCCTTAGTCAAAATAAAAAGAATAACAATACTATGAGTAATATTTATTCATCATTTGCCATGTGAATGGCACTGTTCTAAGCCCTTCTCATATATTGACCACTACCCCATAACCATCCTTTGAAAGGTAGGTATGTACTCTTATTATGATTAGAAAATGAGTAGCTGACCGAAGGCCACATGCTAATGAGGAAACACAGTCACATAGTGTAATTCTAGCAGAACTAGAACTCAGAGAGCAGCCCGGCTGTGTGTGTTCTTTCTGCTCCACCATGCTGTAGACAGCTCCAGAGCAGCGGCTCTCCGCCTTTGTCCTGCCCACAAGAGGGTTAGGAAGCATGCTGTAGGATCGTTGGGTCACCACCACAGAATCTCCAGGGAGAGGGTAGGGGGCAGGGGCAGTTTGGAGAATTGTCTTAGCCTCACACATTCATTTATAACAGCTCCCTAATTTCTTCAAAGGAAGATTTAAGGGAAAAGTGGATGTAAGGCAAGGAGTGAAGCTATATTTGCTAACACTTTACATAAAGTTGAGGAAAATATTTATCTCAAAGAGGAAGGGTGATGGTAAGGAAATAAAGATAAATCCCCCGCTACAACCACCTTTGCACTGCCATTGGAACCACCCCGCCCCCATGAGAATCATTTGGGAATTATACATATTGGACATAAAGCTATGTTGGGGAAGTGATTTAAATGAAAAGTCCAGTACTCTACTCATGAAAAATGATGAGTTACTTCAATCACACATTGAGCCTCTAAAGCCCTGTGGATCAGGCTATAACATGATAGAACTCACATCTTTGTCTTCTGGGGTGTAGCCACACTATCCCCAGGCATCAACTGTTGAAAAGCACCCAGTTAGAAATCTGAGGTTTCAAGTGTTTAAATTCAGGCCTGGGAGTTTCACTGCATCTCACGAATCTCATCTGCTAAGAAACAATTACAGTACCCTCCTCGCCCTCCCACCTGCACAGCAGGCAGTGACCTTCAAGTGAGCTCTCTCCAAACTACCGTACAGATAAGTATCTTTTAAGGTGCTAACTTTCTCAGCAATAGTTCCATAATTTAAACAAAAATGCCTAAAGAAGTCACTAATGGTGGAACTGAAGACATCAGCCAGGCAGATGTTTGACCAATCCTCCCCCTTAGTCTATTCAATGTAGAGACTGTACATACCAGCCTGCTTCTCCACCC
>NW_006289416.1:2849541-2873736 GCF_000327345.1 Myotis davidii
ACACCCAAAGCCCTTAGCTGCATATTTTTAGTGTGGTCAAAGGACATGTCTGTGTCAAGAAGGAGCTGAGCTTCTTTTTCTTGTTAGAGAAGATACATTACAGTTGAGTGGAATTGAGTTCAATTAAATAACTATTGAACCGCACTTGAGCTGGATATTTTGTAGAAAAATCTGAAGCAACTGGGTAGGTTTGCAGCGTTGGAACTATGAATTTAGCCATACTTCTCTTAATATTCTTATTGTTCACTCTTTTTTCCTTAGATGTGAGGTGGGCACAGATAGCTGGTCTCAATGCAATGACACACCTGTGAAGTTTGCTCGTTTCCCAGTCACTGGATTGTTAGAAGGTCGTTCTTATATATTCCGAGTACGGGCTGTGAATAAA
Organism: Myotis davidii; assembly: GCF_000327345.1. Classification (NCBI taxonomy): domain Eukaryota; kingdom Metazoa; phylum Chordata; class Mammalia; order Chiroptera; family Vespertilionidae; genus Myotis; species Myotis davidii. The sequence goes on from NW_006289416.1 coordinate 2,849,927, forward strand.
ACTGGAATAGGTCTACCATCTCGTGTTTCTGAGCCTGCAGCTGCTCTGGATCCAGCTGAGAAAGCAAGACTTAGAAGTAAGCATTTTTCATTTTCTAGGGTCTTCCTGAACCTTTAAAAAATTTTTTTTAATAGAACTACAGATCTCATTGCAAAGTTATTCCTCCCCCTTCCACTAGAGGGCACAGAGAATAAGAAATCCTTTATTGATCAGAAAATCCTTAAGGTGGGGAGGAGGACTGAGGAGCATGAGAACAAAAAAGTATTTGTTTTATGACTCATCTATTCACTATTAATATCTCGGTACAATGAGTTTCTTTATATTTAAGGAGAAACAACATTATATCTGATCTATACTTGAGTTTCCTTATAGACAGTCAAAAATAATCTGTTCATCCAGTTAGCCTCCAAGTATCGACGTCAAAACTACGGTACATGAATTATGCTCTGCATTTGTTTCATGGGAACCCATATGGCACCCTCAATAAAAGGAACCATAAACTGGCATTAGAAGAATTGTTGTAAATTAACATTTCACTCTATACCAGATTTTTCAATCTTGGTCCTGTAGATATTTTAGGCCAGATAATTCTATGTTATGGGGAGTCTACACTGTACATTATAGGATGTTAGCAGCTTCCCTGGCCTCTACTTACTACAGGCCAATAGCACTCCCCCACCACCTCCGCCCCTTGTGACAAAATTATCTCCAGACATTACCAAATGTCTCTGGGGAGCAAACTCACCTTAGATGAGGACTACTGGTCTGTGGTTTATTTGCAGTATTGTTGTTGATGTTTTCACCCAAGGATACTTTTCCATTGATTTTAGAGAAAGTGGAAGGGAGAGGGAGAGACAGAGAAACATCGATGTGAGACACATCAATTGGTTGCCTCCTGCATGCACCCCAATCAGGGCCCAGGAACCTGCAACCAAGGTTAGTGCCCTTGACCGGGAATCAAACGTGGGCACCTCAGTCCACAGGCTGATGCTGTATTCACTGAGCCAAACTAACTAGGGCTGCAGTGTTACTTTTTTTTTTTTTACCTTAAGTACATGTAGTAGCATCATAAAATAATGCTACTTTTTCTAATTACACTACTTGATAGCTCTCTGATCACTTTTCACCTAACATCCAGCTTCCTTCTCTTTTTCCTAATTCCATCTCATACATTCATTTACTCTTTTTCTATAAATTCCAATAAAAACAAGATTTTTTTGAGCTGAAAATAAGTTATACTGTTTATTACCTTTCTGTTTTTGCACAAAATCTGGTCAAAAGTCCTTTGATTAGAGCAGGAGTTGAATAATTTTCTCTTTCTGGTGTCTGTGGGATCACAGACATGAATTTCCTTTTTAAGTTTATACTCCTCATCTCATACATTTCCCCCACTTAAGATCTAAACTGGTTTCCTTTGTAGACGACAGTTTTTGAATGCAATGGCAAGAAATTGCTTTTGTTGAGCTTTACTGCACCATCAGTGCTCCTCTCCTCTTTCATCTTTGTTATGACATACATAGCTACTGGGCTTGCAATTGTTCCAGAAAGGTTTCTCCCTTAAGAAGGTATGAGAGAGCCTACATGTTTCAAGAGATCTATATGGAACAGTAATTGAACACAGGTTATTTACCTCCCTTGTGTAAATGCAATTCTAGAAATGGCCACTCAGTTCAGGCGGGTTCCAAGCTCCAGCAGATTGTGAATTCTTCAAGGACACAATACCGTATACATGCTCAGTAAGATTCTTTAGAACAATACATAAGCCAACTAGTAACAAACCCATTTGTGACTAACCTGGCCAGTTAATCGGTTTATAAGTGCAGTTGAAACTGCTGTTGTGAATGTTTGCGATTTTTATTTTTATCTCTGTTCAGGTCACCCTTCAGCACCCTGGACTGGACAGATCATTGTCACTGAAGAGGAACCTAGAGGTAAAAGCTACATTTTCCTCAAATACTATTGCCAGTGTTTTGCTTTGCTGGGTAGCTGTAGTGGATGGTACACTGCATATTAAGATGTTTTGGAAAGAACATTCTGGAACATTTGGATATCATACAATAACTTATATTGTCAGAGAAGCACTTTTCCTAAAATGTTTTATTGAGATATAATTGACATACACTAAACCACATGCTTGTAAAATGTACAATTTGACAATATTTACAGATGTGTTCACGTGTGAAACCTGTGATCTGAATAATGAACATATCCATCACCCCTAAAATTTCCTCACATCCCTTTGTGATACCTCCCTTTCATTTCTTCCCCATCTCCAGGCCATCACTGATTTGCTTTCTGTCACTATAAGTTGCATTGCCCACTATTTTAGATAAGTGGAATCATACTCATTTTTGTCTGGTTTCTTTTACTCAGCATAATTATTTTTAGTTTTATTCATGTTGATGTTTGTATCAATTCATTTCAGTTTATCCATTCACCATTGAAAGTTTCTATGAAAGCTTTGTGAAGTGTTTGTGTGACGTATGCTTTCACTTCTCTTGGATGAATACCGATGAGTAGAATGGATAGGTCATATGGTAGCTTTATGTTTAATTTTTAAGAAACTGCTAACTGTTTTCCAAAATAGTTGTACCATTTTACATTCCCATCAGTAGTTTCTCTACGGGAGTTCCCCAGTTGCTCCACATTGTCACCAGTCACCAGTACTTGGCATGCAGTCTTTTAAACTTTAGACATTCTAGGAGTGTATAGTGGTATTTCATAATGTGGGTGCATAGTGGTTTCAATTTGTATTTCCCAAGTAACGTGGAATTTGATTGCATGCTTGTGGATCTATTTCTGCAATCTCTATTGATAAATTTTATTTTCTCTTTTATGTAGCTATATAAGCCTTATGGGTGTTTTTATTTTTTAAGTTTCATAATTTTAAAATCAGATAGTATAAACTCTAATCTCCCCCCACCCCCCAAAGTTTATTTGGCTATTCTAAGTATTTGCATTTTTATGTAAAATTTAAAACCAGCTTATAAATTTCTGCAAAAATCTGCTGGGATTCCAATTGTCTTTTATATCCTTAACTAGAGGCCCGATGCATGAAATCCGTGCAAAAGTAGGCCTTCCTTCCCTCGGCTACCAGCACTGGCTTCCCCCTGGCACCCGGGACCCAGGCTTCCCTCTGGGACTGGGCTTCCCTCCCAGCCCCGGCTTCGTCTAGAAGATCATCCAGAAGGATGCCTGGTCTAATTAGCATATTATGCTTTTATTATTATAGATGGCTTTCTATCTACTGTTCTATCAATTATTGTTAGTGATGAAACCTCTGATTAAATGATATGTTTATCAGTTTCTTTTTTTAGTTCTACAAGGTTTGCTTCATGTGTTTCGATGCTGTTATGAGATGCATAAACATTTTTATTGTTATATTCTCTTATGAACTGACCACTTTATTATTATGAAGTAAGTCCCTTTATCCATAGTAATGTGTTTTTTCCTTCTTGGAAATCTACTTTGCCTGGTATTAATATAACCTTTCAAGTTTATATTGATTAGTTTTAGCATGGCATCTGATTTTCACCCTTTTACTTTTAACTTATGTGTGTGTTTATATTTAAATCATGTTTCTTGTAGGCAGTATAAAAAAGCTAGATCTATGCAATCTGGTAATCTTTGCCTTTTCATTGGGGTGTTTGAGCCATTTACATTTTGTGTGATTATTGATATGATTTGACTTAAACCTACCTATCTTGCTATTTGTTTTCTGTCTATTCCATCTGTTTGTTTCCCTTTTCGTCTTTTTCTACTTTCTTTTGTATTATGTATTTTTTATTATTTTGTTTTGTGTTATCTTATTAACTATAACTCTTTGTTTTACTTTATAGTAGTTTGGAATTTATATTATACATTGTGTCACAACCTATCTTCCAGTAATATTATATTACTTCACAAGTAGTATAAGAACTTTCAATGGTATTATTTCATTTCCCCTCTGAACCATGGTGCTATTGTTATCATATATTTATTTGTGTATTTATTTTAAACCATATGGTACAATGTTATTATTTTTGTTCAAATCATAGCTTATCTTTCAAAAAGACTTAAAAAGTAAGAAAAAGTGTTTGGTATTCACTCATATTTACCATTTCTGTTGCTCATCTCTTTGTATAGATCTCAATTTCCATCTGATATTACTTTCTGCCTAAGACATTTCATTTAATATTTTTTGTAGTATTGGCTTGATGGTTATGACTTATTTTATTTTTTTTCTTGGTTGAGTCTCTATTTCATCTTCATTTTAAAATATGTCTTCACTGTGTGTATGATTCAATATATTTTTATTGATTTCAGAGAGGAAGGAAGAAGGAGAGAAAGGTAGAAACATCAGTGATGGGAGAGAATCATTGATTGGCTGCCTCCTGCATGCCCCGCACTGGGGATCGAGCCCACAACCTGGGCATGTGCCCTGACCTGAATCGAACTGTGTTCTCCTGGTTCATAGGTTGACACTCAACCACTGGGCCACACCGGCTGGGCATCCTTTTCTTCATTGGTGTTTGACCTGCTGTGAATTCCAGCCAGTGGTGTTTTTTTCTTTTTAAATCTTTGAATTTGTGTATCATTTTAATATTTTTCATGTTTTTAATTAACATGTTCAATCTTTATTTTCTTGGACGTATGGAATATATTTATAATAACTTCTTTATGTCCTTGTCTACTAATTCTATCATCTGCGACATTATCTGGTTTTGTTTTTATTGATTGATTTTTTTTGTCCTCATTATGGTTTGTATTTTCTTGCATACTTGATTTTTTTTATGAGATGCCAGACATTTTGAATTTACAGTGTTTGGTGATGGATATTTTTTAAAAATATATATTTTATTGATTTTTTACAGAGAGGAAGGGAGAGAGATAGAGAGTTAGAAACATCGATGAGAGAGAAACATCGATCAGCTGCCTCCTGCACACTCCCACTGGGGATGTGCCCGCAACCAACGTACATGCCCTTGACCGAAATCGAACCCGGGACCTCTCAGTCCGCAGGTCGACGCTCTATCCACTGAGCCAAACCGGTTTGGCTATTTTTGTATTTTTATAAATACTCTTAAGCTTTGTTCTGGGGAAATAATCCTTTCAAGGCTTGCTTTTGTTGAGTGTAATCAGAGAAGCCTTTAGTCTAGTAATTTGGCCTCACTACAGAGGAAATGCCCTCCTGAGTACTGTTCCGGATGCCCCATGAATTAGGAGATTTCCATTCCGGCTGGTGGGAACATGAATTCTCTCAGGCCCAACGTGAGGTTTGAAGATTGTTCCCTTCAATTCTTTTGTGTGGGTTTTCCCCATCTCAGGTGGATTCCTCACATGTATGAGCTGATCAGCACTCATGTGAGCACTCCAGAGGGACCCTCTGCAGATCTCTGAAGCCTGCTCTCTGGGCAGCCCTTTCCTCCAGTGTTCATCCCTATGATTCTTTCTGTGGATGCCTTACCCTCCTGGGAAGTCCACCTTCTCCTCCACTCGAGGAGACTGCCAGGCTCTACCTGGTCTCCTCTTCGTGAGCTGCTGCCTTGAAACTCTCCACACAGCAAGCTAGGACTATGGCAGGACTCGCCTAATTGTTTCCTATTTATAGGGTATCATTGTCCGATGCTGACTAATATCCAATGTCTGTAAACAGTCATTTCATATATTTTGCTCAGTATTGTAGTTGTTTCACATGGAGGGATCACTTTGATGTCAGGAACCACGGAAGGTCTAAAAGTTTACTCTACTTATGAGCTAATGTTTCCTATTAGTTTCATAGATACTGGCAAGAGACATGAGACTCCTGGGATTGTTCTCCTCACAGCACTGCAGACAGCATGAGCTTCATATTCTCATTAGTTTCCCTTGCCCCTCCCCACCAACCCCACAGGGTTATGTGGGGCAGCAGAGGTGGATGCTGCACACACAGATTTGTGTCTCAGCTGAGAAGCCTTACACTTAGGAAACCACAATCTGATTAGGGGGCGTCTACCAAACCTAACCAAACTTTCTCTGGAGAACTATATCACCTTTTGTTATCCTGGTCAGAAAACAGTCAACTCTTTGCCCTAGAGCAGTGGTCGGCAAACTGCGGCTTGCGAGCCACATGCGGCTCTTTGGCCCCTTGAGTGTGGCTCTTCCTAAGCCTTAGGAATACCCTAATTAAGTTAATAACAATGTACCTACCTATATAGTTTAAGCTTAAAAAATTTGGCTCTCAAAAGAAATTTCAATCGTTGTACTGTTGATATTTGGCTCTGTTGACTAATGAGTTTGCCGACCACTGCCCTAGAGGATATGCTGTCTATATTCCAACGTTGTTTGCTATTCAAACATCCTTGAAAAGATATTCTATTTTAAAAAAGCTAATAGAAGTTGTGCCCCACCCTGTACTGTAGTAACTCTGTATTGTGTCAGGTGGGTTCTAGGAAGAGGGATCACCTTGTAAACTATATAAATGTCTAACCATATGTTGTACAACTGAAACTAATATGTTATATAAATTGTAATTTAAAGAATTAGAAAACTCTAATCAACCAATCAATCAATTGCATTAGAAAACTATTATTTCACTCATTTTGGTAAATATATAAAAGATAACTTGTGTCATTACAGCTGCTTTTTAGGACTGATAAAGAAATTAAAATTGTCCAGCAAAGAAAGTAAAACTGTGGCTTTGAATTAGGAATGACTATCTCAGGAGGAATTTTAGAAACAAGGTACTTCTTTATCTTACGAAGCAATAGCTAAGTCTTCCTTCAGTGATAGAGAAACATCTGTGCCTGAGTGTCCTGGGTTTCCCAGAGAGTGTGCCCCTCACTTTCCTTGTTGTTTTCCAGAGGGTATTGTTCCTGGACCTCCCACAGACCTCTCTGTCACCGAGGCCACCCAGAGTTACGTGGTGCTGAGCTGGAAGCCCCCTGGCCAGCGTGGCCATGAGGGCATCCTGTACTTCGTGGAAAAGGTAAGACTCTGGGATCAGCATTATTACCTCATGCCACTTTCTGAAGACTTCTTTTAAAAGCAGAGATTAAATTTTCATTTTGTTCCGAACTCTTTAAAACTTTATAAACTGTGAACAACCTCCACAGAAAAATATATATCACACAGAACTTTGCTGGAAAGTTGAGAGGGGATTTCTGGACCCTAAGGCTCATCCATAGACTTCTAAGAGGTCCAGGGACCCCAAATCATGATCCCTTTATGAAGAGAGGTTCCTGAAACTGCAGATTTCCTCTAGGACACTGTTTTCTGGAGACTTTCTCTGCCTCTCTTGCCCTAGTGATGGCTTTTCACCTCTCTACCCCTTGTCCCTCTGCAGTAGGGAATGAGCATCAGCAAGGGTAGATGCGTGAGAGGAGTAGAAGTTAAAATACTTTCTAATGGCTGAGAAAGTGGAAGACAGAAAGCCCTCACATGCTGCCACACATTTGACCAGCACTACTCTATGTACAGTTTGTAGGATGCGGTCAGAGATTAAAAAAACAACATAACATATCAGCTAGTTCTTTCCCTCAAATATCTTACAAGTATATTGTACTTATGTTAGAAAGGGCAGCATACAATGCAGGCCTAAAATGAGTGAAATCATGAAAATTGTTTGTGAATCTATCATATACTCATACTTGAGGAGAGTTCTAGAAAGTATTTATGCCCAGAAAATGGAAAAGAGCCAATACCTGCACAGGCCATTATTTGGGGAGCTGCCCCAGCTGCAAAGGCAGGTACATAGGAGACCGAGCCAGGCACGGGACCTAGGAGTGGAAGAAGTTCTTGGCCAAAAGGATAATTGCTACTAGAAAAGAGTATGTAAAGAGAATTTGACTAAAATGAGGTTTAAGTCTTATAGATCATTGGTGGAATGTAAATTGGTCCAACCACTAGAGAATACAATAAAAGTTCCTAAAAAACTTCCTGTCCAGCAATCCCACTTCTGGGTATATGGAAACAGGATTTAAAGGAAGCACCCAGGCAAAGAAATCAGATACTGGCTACATTTAAAGGTAAATCCCATAGATAAGGATACTAACTTCACAAGTAGTACTGGAGGTGACTCAGTGTCTTAAAATACATGGCATGGGGGTGGCAGGAGGAGGGAGATGAAGAAAACATCAAAGCAAAACAGGATTTTGATGAGATATATGCACTTCCATGTTTATCGCAGCATTATTTACAATAGCCAAGATATGGAAACAACCTAAATGCCGATTCAGTTGATAAAAATGATGTGGTAGTAATACACACAAGGGAATGTTATTCAGCCATGAGAAAGGAGGATATTCTCCCGTTTGCAACAACATGGATGGACCTTGAGGACATTATGCTAAGGGAGATAGGTCATACAGAAAGCCAAGTACTGTATGATATCACTTATATGTAGATTCAAAAAAGTAAACTGTTAAAAACAGAGTAATATTGTGGTTACCAGGTGATGGGAAGAGGGCATAAGAGTGATGGTGTTTAAAGGTTCAAACTTGTAACGAGTAGTAAGTAAGCCATAGAGATCAATGTAGAGTATCATGAGCATAGACAATATAATATTGTACCATAATTATGCAATGTGATAAATATTGCTATATTGGCAACTATATTACAATATACAAATGTATCAAAATAACATGCTGTACACCTTAAATTTATACAATGTTATAAGTCAAGTTTATTCAATAAAATAAATATAATAAATTAATTAAAGAGGTTCAAAATCCATTTCTTAGAAAAGTTTTCATTAAGATATGATTTTTAAAATGAAATAAAAATAAATTTATTTTATATATAAGAATTTTATATATAAGAATTTTTTATTGGCAGCTCTGCACCATTTTTTAGAACAATCAATGAAACAAGTGTTTATACTTTTTGTGTATTTTATTTATTTTTTACAATATGGTATTATTAACTACTAGAGGCCATTGCATGAAGAGATTTGTGCAATAGGCCTTCCTTCTCCTGGCTGCTGGCACTGGTTTTCCTCTAACACCCGGGACCCAGGCCTTCGGTCCAGGCGCAGCGGAGAAGCCAAGCCTCTTCAGTCTTCAGTCTTCAGTCTTCAGTCTTCACTCCATGCCTACATATGCAAATTAACCACCATCTTTGTTGGGTAAATTTGCATAGTTGCTCTGATTGGCTGGTGGGTGTAGCAGAGTGACACCAATTTGCATGTTTTTCTTTTATTTGTGTAGTCACCATGTTGTACATTACCTGACATTTTATAACTGGAAATTTGTATCTTTTGAACCTCTTTACCCATTTGCACAACTCTCCACACCTAGCTTCTGGCAACCATCAATCTGTTCTCTGTATCATTGAGTTCAGTTTTTGGGAGGATTGTTTGGGATTGTTGTGTTTTTTTTGTTTGCTTGTTTTTAGATTCTACATGTGAGATCATACAGTATTTGTCCTTGAGAGAAAATTTTATAAAATTATGAAATAGCTTGATAACATATTATTTACTTTACTATTTATTGTCATAGCAAAATCATAGCAAATATATATTTTTGCAAAAATATTGTGAAGCTCAATTAATTTTCCTAAAAGCCCCTCTCTTTTATCTTAATGCTATTCTGACCATTTAATTTCACAACTCTAATTAGGTCACCTTTCCTGACTATTATTATAAGAGAATAAATATAGCTACAGATATATAGGTATATACAAATTATGTAAAATCATAAAATTGATATGTAAACGTCTTTATGGATTTTTAATTATTTCAAACCCGTGGCTCTTGAGAAAATTGTACTGGAAATTAAAATGCTAGGGTCTGTGCTTTCCCTTTATTAATTACTTTTCTTTGATCAGGACATTTAGCTCAGCCTTTGAGGAGGATGCCTCACTTCCTTCTTATCCCTAGCAAATATTTTTTTCTTCTAATGGAGAGCGAGAGTAGAATGATAAATGTTCACCTCCTATTGTGTTTAATACACACCCTCACTGAATCTGTTTGAAGTGCTCCACAGGAAGAGAGTTCTGAATAAGCACTGTGACAGCAAAGACAATCTTTTCTGTAGGAATGAGATAATAACCACCTCGTTCTGAGGCAGTTTCTCCTGATGAGTCAGTTGGCTTCTGTTGAACATGTCCTCTGGCCACATAAACTAATTTCTCCACCAAAGTCTGTAACTTCCCTAAGTTTCACTCCTTGTCATTTCCTTATAGCATTAAGGGAGGAAAAATGGATTCCTGGCCTGTGGCCACTGTCTCTGTGGAGTTTGTAGGTTTTCATGTCTGTGTAGGTTTTCTCCGGGTACTCCAGTTTCCTGCCACGTCTCAGAAATTCATGTGAGATGAATTGGTGTGTCTGAAGTGTCCCAGTCGGAGTGAGTGTGTGCGTGGGGGGGGTGGGGTGTGAGTGGCCCTGTGACAGAATGGTGTCCTGTCCAGGGTACCTTCCTGCCTTGTGTCTTGAGCTGCCAAGACAGTATCAGGTCGCCCACAACCCTGAACTGGAATAAGCAGGTTGGAAAAGCATTATCTTACTTGTTTTTATTCATCATTCTTAAATCTGTGTGTAGCTCACATTTATTTCAGTGTTTAATATTAGATGTGCTTTAGGTCTTTATTTAGAAATTTGGTGGTCTTTTTGTGACAGAAATATACTGTAGAAATGTAATTCTTGTTTATATCAATTAGCCTATGATAAAATTGTTTTCATTATACATCCTTTTGCTTAAAGTTGCAGTTTCCAAGAACCTATCGGCAGTGTTAAGTGAAGACTCACTGTGTAGCCGGAGTAGAGAGGCTTGTACAGGCACAGGTGGCATATTCAAAAAGTCAGAGATGTTAAGGTGTTGGGGGAGCAGCACAGGTCCTGGGCCACATTCACAGAACTATCCGCATGCCAGATCCTCTGAGCTGAGTCTGATAACGGCTTCTCATACATTGACCTCTCAAAGGGGAAATGCTCCCGTGCTCTTGTTCTGTGGCAAGTTTCCATCTCCAGAATGTTCAGGCCCACAGCAGTGCTGCCTCTTTGGTTATTGCCATGGCTGCACTTCTCTGTGGAGCTTTTTATCTGGGATTTGCATGCACATAAAGCACTTGCCTGTCATGGCCACAGGCTTAACATCAGTTACAGCATGTCCCTAAGCCCTGAAATGGTTATAAATGAGGGGTTTATTAACAAGGGAATCGGATGAATTGGTCTCTAGGGCTCCCAGCCTCCCTATCCTACTGTGGTCTTTTCCTTGGGTGTCTTATGTCTTGAGCTCTTCCTCTCATTCCCCTGTCAAAATCTGGTCATGTCAGAGACAGGGACAGCATCCCTCAATAGCTCTGTTCCTACCAACAGGAATGTTGCTCAGGACCAGGCACTGTTTATAGCACTGCACGCCTGTCAACCCACTTAATCCTTATGGTAACCCTAAGAGGGAAATACTTTTATTTTCATCATGCTTATTTTGTAGATGAGGAAATTGAGGCACCCATGGGGTAGATAATTGACCCAAGGCCACACAGTTAGTAAGAGGCAGAGCTAGGATTTGAACCCCGCAGTCTGGCTCAGGTTCATATATACCCAACTATTACACATTGCTGCTTTTAAACCTCCCCAAGCCTAAGTCCTCCCTCAGGAAAACTTTGATAATCACAAAACACTACTCCCACAATGCCTACTTCAGAGCATAGTTTAGATTTGAAGAATGACAATGGTGAATAAAGCTCTTAGCACAGTGAAAGGCAGCTATTATTTTTATTGAGAAAGTATAAATGACTGATAATTGCTTCTGTGTTCCCCAGGGGAGAGTATGTCAAAATGAATGAAAGCCCTAAACTAACGGATTAAAAGCATGGGAGAATTTTATTCCTCAGTGGGCAGCAGATCGACTAGGGGGAGTTTACACTCTCTACCCTCACACACACAAATGACATTATCATGAAAGGCACTGCAAGGATTTTAGAGGTTACCCTCTCAACTCAAATAACAGGAAATACATAAATAGCCCTGAGATGCCCTGCCTGGAGTTCCCATTTATTCCTGCCGTGCTTTCAATGGGTCTCACTGTTCTGGCTGCAGTGTGACATGGAAACAGAAAACTGGCAGCGGGTGAACACAGAGCTCCCCGTGAAGTCTCCCCGTTTCGCTCTGTTCGACTTGACTGAGGGGAAATCCTACCGATTCCGTGTCCGCTGTTCTAATGCAGCAGGCGTTGGTGAGCCCTCAGAGGCAACAGAAGTGACTGTGGTTGGGGACAAACTTGGTAAGTGTAGTGCTTGGTTGAACAGCTATAAACTTATTTTACTTCAATTCAAGGGAAAATTCCAAAGCAAAAATTTTATTAGAATATATATATATCTATATATCTATATATACATATTTTTTCATCATATTTATACATATTACAAAATAAAAGTGGTGACATCTTTCTTATCTATTATAAATTTAATTGATGACTATATTTGACGGATACATTTTTAAAATTTATTATTATGTATTATCAAATTTTGAAAGTAAATTTCTTCAGGAGTTTCAACAGTATTGATAATGTATTTTTTCTGGAGTGGGTTACTGTATTCCTGGGTATTTGGTTTATCATCATTCTCTCAACCTAATATATTTATTAGTTTTAACAATTCTGTATAATAAAAGGGTAATATGCAAAATGATTGAATGGCAGAATGACTGATCGCTATGATGTGCACTGACCACCAGGGGGCATACGCTCAATGCAGGAGCTGCCCCTTGGTGGTCAGTGCACTCCCACAAGGGGAGCACCGCTCAGCCACAAGCCAGGCTGACAGCTGGCAGCACAGCGGTGGTGGCGAGAGCCTCTCCCAGCGCTAAGGATGTCCGACTTTTGGACATCCCTCGAGGGCTCCCAGACTGCTAAAGGATGCAGGCTGGACTGAGGGGTCCCCCTCCCCCCAAGTGCATGAATGTCATGCACCTGGCCTCTAGTATATTATAAAATAAAGCAACCATATATTTGATATGATTAGTTATATAAAATTTATGTGTTTTTTTGTTCACATGTGTTAAGAATGAATTTTTTAAAGTGACCTTGAGTTCAACATTATTTTTCTCTTTTCTCAGATATCCCCAAGGCTCCAGGCAACATCATCCCAAGCAGAAATACAGACACATCAGTGGTAGTTTCATGGGAGGAATCCAAAGATGCTAAGGAGCTGGTTGGCTACTACATAGAGTCTAGTGTTGTTGGCTCTGGCAAGTGGGAGCCCTGCAACAACAACCCAGTGAAGGGCCCACGGTAACTGCATTCTGTGTATGTGTGTGTGTGGTCAGGTGGTAGGGACATTTGACTAAAGCTACAGGGGCTGTGAAGAGGAAATACAGCCATGGACCCACACAGCAGCAAAAACATCCAATGGAGGGATTTTAAAAAATAGTTCAATACTTCCTTATAATTTTTATTGGGTGACATTGGTTAACAAAACTGTAAAAATTTTAAGTGTACAACTCAATAAAACATCATCTGCATACTGCATTGTATGCCCATTACCCAAAGTAAAGTCCCTTGCTGTCCCTGTTTATCCCCTCTTTGCACTTGTCCACCAACATCCACCCCCTTTCCCTCTGGCTAACACATTGTCTGTGCCTATGTGTTATATATATTATTTTCTTTTTGCTTAACCCCTTCACCTCCTTTTCATCTACCACTTACCCACACACAGAGCCTCCAGCCTACTCTCTACATCTATGCCTCTGCTTCCACCCTGTTTGTTAAAATATTTTGTTCATTAGATTACACATATAAGTGAGATCATATGATATTTGTCTTTCTCTGACTGGCTTATTTTACTTAGGATAATACATTACAGGTCTATCCATGCTGTCACAAAAGGTAAGATGACTTTTTTTTTTTTACAGCTGAGTAGTATTCCATTGTGTAAATGTACCACTGCTATTTTTTTTTAAAATCCTCATTTGAGGATATTTTTTCTATTGATTTCTATAAGGGAAGGAGGAGGGAGAAGGTAGAGAGAGAGAAAAACATCCATGTGAGAGAGACACATTGATTGGTTGCCTCCCGCACACACCCCTACAAGGGCTGATAAACCTGATATCGAACTATACTGCAAAGCCATATAAAACAATATGGAATAAGCATACAGATCAATGGAATAGAACAGAGAGTATATGCCCTTGACTGGGAATCAAACCCGAGACCCTTTGGTCCACAGGTCGATGCTTTAGCCACTGAGCCAAACCAGACAGGGCCACCATTGCTTTTTTATTTACTCATCTACTGATGGACACTTGGGCTGTTTCCAGATCTTGGTTATTGTAAATAATGCTGCAGTGAACACAGGGTTGCATATATTTTTTCTAGTTAGTTTTTCAGATTTCTTCAAATGTATTCCCAGAAGTAGAATCACTGGGTCAAAAGGCAGTTTCATTTTTCATATTTTGAGGAAACTCCATGTTGTTTTCCACAGAGGCTACAGCATTCTGCATTCCCACCAGCAATTGTACTAGGGTTCCCTTTTCCCCACATCCTCTCCAACACTTGTTTGTTGATTTATTGATGATAGCCATTCTGACAGGAGTGAGATGGTATCTCGGGGTGATTTTAATTTGCATTTCTCTGATGCTTAGTGACGTTGAGCATCTATTCATATGTCTATGGACCATCTGTATGTTCTCTTTGGTAAAGTTCTTTATAAATGTTGGATATTAAACACTTTTCAAATGTATCATTGACAAATAAGTTCTCCCACTCAGTTTATTGATAGTTTCTTTTGCCGTGCAAAAGCTTTTTAATTTGATGTAGTCCTATTTGTTTATTTTTTTCTTTGTCTCCCTTGCCTGAGGAGATATAGTAGAAAAAATATTGCTGAGAGATAGCTGAGATTTTACTACCTATGTTTTCTTCTAGGATTTTTATAGTTTGCAACTTATATTTAAATCTTTAATCCATTTTGAATTTATTCTTGTGTATGTTGTAAATTGGTGGTTTAGTTTCATTTTTTTTTGCATGTATCTGTCCAATTTTCCCATTTATTGAATAGGCTGTCTTTACCCCATTGTATATTCCTCCCTCCTTTGTCAAATATTAACTGACCAGAAAGTGTGGGTTTATTTCTGGACTCTCTGTTCTATTCCATTGATCTGTATGCTTATTCCATACTGTCTTATATGGCCTCGTAGTATAGTTTGATATCAGGTAGCATGATACCTCCAACTTTGTTTTTCTTTTTCCAGATTGATTGCTAAAGCTATCCAGGGTCTTTTGTGGTTCTATATATATTTTGGAATATTTGTTCTAGATTCATGAGATATGCCATTGGTATTTTAATAGGAATTGTGTTGAATCTATTGATTGCTTTAGGTAGTATGGACATTTTAAATGATGTTAAATCTTCCAATCCATAAATACAGTATATGCTTCCACTTATTTGGATCTTCTTTAATTTCTTCATTATTCTATAATTTCAATTAGGGAGATTGAAAAAAATATTGTACTTTAAATGTCCAAATGAATTTAAAATTGAATATGTCTACTACAATATATTTGATAAAAGGCTTACTTGTTATATTAAACACTTAGAAATGTTTAATGCCAGCTATGATAAGAGTATGATAAGAGTTCATTTCATAGGTCTTTTCTGGTTCTTTCCTTTATGCTATTTGCCTTTTTTACCCCTCTGTTCTTGTCTTTAATAGCCAATGTTATACTAGATTCTAAGGATCTAATAGGCTCTAGCTAACCAAATGCCCAGGTATTTTAAATGAACAGAAGAAAACATCAAACTCTGAACATCAACATGATTATACTCAGTGCTAATGAGACATAAATAACCAAACCAAGGACACTCAGAATAGTTTGCCAACACTTTGCTTCTAATGTGAGGAAGGTTATTTTTCTTGCTCTCAAATAATTTATCAACCAGCGTTGCACGTTGATGATGAATTCTGGCCTGCACCCAAAATCTGGGCCTCCTTTGATTTAGGGCCAGTCTGAGAGATTTCCACCCACAAAATTGGCAGCTTCTTAGGCAGCTCCTTCTTTGACCACTTGTACCTGGTAAGTCCAAAGACGCCCCCATAGGATGCTTCTTTTCTAAAACTTGAGAGAATAGAGACAAACCAATTAATGGGAAAAGGCAGTGTGTTTTACAAGAGATGCATTGCTCTTGTTTGCTCATTTCACTTTTACTCTGCATTCCCAGCATTTTCCTGGGACTATTTAGAAACATTCATGGAGGAAAGCCTGCCTTTCCAGAAACTGATGGGAGCTTCTCAAGGACGGGCACCATGTTTTATTCATCATTGTATCCACAGCACCCAGCTTAGTGTCTGGAACACTGATGTGCTCAATAAATATTCGCTGAACTGAGCTGGCCCAAGGGTTGGCCTAAATTTAAGATTGGTGTAAATCGTAGCTGCTTTTGTTAAATATTTCAACATGCAAATAGTAATAGAGTCATTAGCAGATCTGTTATTTCCTCTGGTTACAGTCCTTAGAATGGATTAAAATGTTACAGCGATTCATGAAACAGCTTTTTATAACCATAATAGCTATTAAAGAGTGAGGTTGTTTTGTGTGAAACTGCCCATGAATTCACACCTTATTATTGAATTTTTATATCTAAATGGCAATTCTGGAGCCAATTTTTCACCTTACTTTCAAATTCAAGTAAAATTTCTCAAATAATTATACCTCCCCTGGCATGCAGAAAGGCAGGGAATAGGCCTCAGTGATGAGAAGCCACCTACGCTTATGGCTATAAGGATGCAACTGAAATAGCCATTAATAATATTATTTATGCCACCTGTTATTTATTAAATGCCTTCTATATGCAGGCCCTGTAATAGGTACTTTAAATACTGTATGGACAATATTTACATAAAATTATTATGTAGATATAATTATCCCCATTTTGCTGATGAGCACGCAGAGGCTCAGAAAGGTTAAGGGACTTATGCAGGGGAATACCAGGGCTCCTCATTGCTTGACAGAGTTTAGAAAATTGCCTTAACAACCTTCTTGTCTAAAGCACATGTTACCTGCATCTCTCTACACCTTTTTATTCCTTTTAAAAAATGAATCGTGCCCTTAGCCAGTTTGGATCAGTGGATAGAGGTTGTCAGCCTGCAAACCAAAGGATCCTGGGTTCGATTCCTATCAGGTGCAAGTACCTTGATTGGACACTTCTCCCTGGCCTGGGCCCTGGTTGGGGCTTGTGCAGGAGGCAACCAATCGATGTATTTCTCTCACATTGATGTTTCTCTCTGTCTTTCCCTCTCTCTTCCACTCTCTCTAAAAGACTAATGGAAAAATATCCTTGGGTGAGGATTAACAACAACAACAAAAAATGACTCTTTTTCATAAAGCCATATCATTCACTAAGTTAACAACCATCTTCTCTAATTTTCTCCTAGGAAAGTTTTTTGAAACTTCCTTTCCTTTCAGATTTACATGCCATGGATTGGCGACTGGTCAAAGTTATATTTTCCGGGTCAGAGCAGTTAATGCAGCTGGACTTAGTGAATATTCACAGGATTCAGAAGCAATTGAAGTAAAAGCTGCTATTGGTAAGTTCCTTATGCATAACTTTGCTAAGGAAAAAAAATGATTTTTTCTAAGTAATAAAGGCGGATACCACCCTTTCCAGAAATTGTTTAAAGCTTCTAATATTGCTCCATGATTCCACCCTCAAATGATCATTTTCTCTGACTCCAGGTGACATTTTATTTAACCTTCCATAGCTGCCATTTTACAGATCTTCATCACTTATCCAGATTCTGTGCATCTGTAGCCTTTTCATCTTCACAAGTCCAAGTTTCCTCAGATATTTCCCATTGTGGGAAACTCCATTCTAACTTCGTGCTCATCACGGGAATGTGAAGGGCCATCCAATTCCATGAAGTGGTATATCACCCATAACACAGATCATCTTGTACCTAAAAGCCATTTCATCTGCAACACAGCCTGGCTTATTTTCACTAACAGCACATTAGCATGCTTTTTATAAACTCTACAATTCCTGCAAAGACACATGTGGTGGCTTAATCATGTTTCATCTCTGCTTGCAAAGTAACCAACAGAATAAAACCAGTAACAAAGTAATTCTATGTATGTATGTGATGTACCTCGCAATCTTAGATGACATGGGGAACGGACCCTGAAGTTTCAGAGCAATCAAAATGAAATTTGTCATATAGCAACACATTTAAAGAGAAAGATCATTAAATATCAATTGTCTTCAGTTAGTGTTCCATATTACTTTTTAATATTCCTTATAATATGGACAATAGTGAGCATGTTGCTTTGAGGTTGAGAGGTACAGACCATTAATATTTCACTAATGTGCATCACTGTTATAAAATCAGGATCGTTAATGTTACGTCTTTTGTATACTTTATGGTTCTTCCCCCCCTCCCCCATTCTGTTGAATAATACAACTTATATCTTCCAAGAAATATCTGAGATTTGCTTTCTCTTGTGTACACTTGGGTTTTTCAAATCCAAAATTGTTCCTGTTCCGTCTGTAGTTTTATTGTTCTCATTTCTTCTTTTTCCAGAATATGGAGAATTGAAATATTTCCTCGGTGTACATTATGTGAAATCTGCGCTCTCCATATTTCTGACAAACCCAAGTGATTTCCATTAAACCGAGATTGTTTTTGTTCTGTCTGTGGTGCTAATGTTTTTCTCTTTGTTCTATTAAGAACGAGCAGTTTACACTGTGCCCGGGCTTAAAGTGTTCCTGTTGTTATCTGGCGATTGTAGGGGGAGGAGTGTCTCCAGATGTGTGGCCTGAACTGAATGATGCACCTGGTGGACTAACAGATTCCAGGGGAGGCATGCATGAAACCTCCCAGCCAGCCTTTAAGAAAGATGCTTTACTTGATAGCAAACTTAGCAAACCTTCACTACCCAGTAGCTCTCACAACCTGGGCCAAACAGAAGTGAGTAAAGTAAGTGAAACAGTTCAGGAGGAGCTTACCCCACCACCACAGAAAGCAGCTCCTCAGGGGGAAAGTAAGTCTGATGATCCAAAAAAGAAGAAGAATCTAGGTGAGAGTTCAAAGAGTAAAAATGTTCCATCTGTCTCCATCAGCATCCTCACCTCTCATTGTCCAGATCACATTCTTCCATCTGTGTTCACTGTCATGTTTATTCTTAATTTTATGTTTTCAGCTATTTATTTGTAATACTTTTGTAATCTTTTATGGGTTGGCTTTTATACATAACTCATTGTACTTCATGATAATAGCATATTTAAAGTAATTAGGTTATACAGTCCTTTTAGGTTTTTGAGGCAGATATATGCCTGGCCTCATTTTGCTAAGGGAGTTAGAGATGAGAGCAGGAAAGGTTTGATCATCATAGCTTTGTGAGGTTCTTTGCAACAGTCTTACTTAGTACACGCATAGGAAAAGGATTTCACAAAGAAGGGAGATTTTACCAGGATTAGAGTTATCAACTTCTGTTGTTCATCCTCAGGTTTTCAAATTACCCTTCACATTTAATTAAAATAAGTAAAAGTAACATTACTCTTTGAATTGCCATGAACAGTTTAACAGGGTATTATAATCACATATAGCTATGTTCTATGATATATGTCCCACATGTCCAGTACTGATTTATTTAAGACTATCAGTAAGTTAAGGATTTTATGATTAAGATAATTGGTACTTGTGACATATATTCTAGGAGACAATGTTTTTTTTTAAATAAAATAAAAATGAAATAATAAGCATGTAATGATACATTAAAACATGCCTCTCATCTATCCCCTATTTCTACCCCACCTCCAACTTCTGTCACAGCTTCTATTTTTTTTTGACATTTTTATCTGTCCCTTCAACTCAGTGTAAGATGGAATATTCTTGTTTAACATTGCTCTGAAATAGGGAGAAAGAGAGAAAGAGTGCTCTTTTGTAAAACGTAGAGAATGAAGGAGGTTGGGGTTGGGGAGAGAGAAACAAATGTATTTTATTTTAAAAATATTTACTGTTCTGAGATTCTTTTTGAATGGTAATGAGATAGTCTCTTTATATTTGATAAGCCAAATAAATATTTAGAAAATTCTTTTTAGTCATTGCATATCTAGATAGATTTCTTTCTACCACCACATCCTCTCTATCTTTATTAAAAACTATAATTTCAGTAGTTGATCAGCAAAGCCACATAAATGAAGAAAGATTTTTAAAACATCCTCCAAATATTTTTATAGCTAGACATCAATAAACACGGAAATAGCTATATAATATTTTTTACTATATGAATAATATTCCAACATCAGGTTAAAAATAATGAGACAAAAAGTATTGTGTACTAAAAAAAAATCACATAGAAGAGTGTGCCTATTTATAAAAAAATTTTAAAGGTGACATTTAACCTCAGAAGATTTTTCCTGTTTGTAGATAGAACCTATATAGTTATACTGTCTCACCAGGGTACCTGCGCCTGAATGGTTAAATGCTAATAACTCTGGAAATACATGGAAATTCTCAATCAGTGAATTGAAGCAGAAATTGATTTACATATTCCATTTTCCTCAAGGATCAAATAAAAACAAAATGACATAATGAAACAAAAATGTATTATCTTGAGGAAAATATTCCTTTTTCAGGGAAATGGAATCATTTCGCTGGATAGTGCACCGTTTTGTTTTTAATGTTTCAAAACTTATCCCTCTTGGGGGCTGGGAGGTAGTTTTTTTAAAAAAAAATCTTTAGAATAGTAATTGCAGTACCTTTTTGGCCCTGCGTGAATTTGTTTCTCATACACCAAATCAGATGCCAAGTTACTGATCAGTGCCACATTTTAGTTTTATAGCACAAGACCTAGTGCCTTCACCATGGAACCAGTGAAACAAGTTTAATGTACATAGAATCATAGATGCATTTCTGTCTACTCACAAGTATTCATATTGCAACAGCGGCACCATCTCCACCCTATGATATCACTTGTCTTGAAAGTTTTCGTGACTCAATGGTTCTTGGATGGAAGCAGCCAGATAAGAGTGGAGGGGCTGAAATTACTGGCTATTATGTGAACTATCGTGAGGTAATTGATGGGGTACCAGGAAAATGGAGAGAAGCCAACATCAAAGCTGTCAGTGAGGAGGCATATAAGGTAAGAATGTGACCTTCTGTGGTGTGGAGTGTCACATGTATGACACACTCAACACGCACACATTTGCACATGCATGCACATGCTCAGCACCTTGTAAAAGATCCATGTCATTTCTCCAGTGTTCATTGCCTGCAATGACATGAGTTTTGTAAAATGTATATGAAGATAAATAGGATGTATGTTTATATGTTTATTCATACACATAAGCATAATTTCTTAGGATGTTTATTACGAAATGTATACTTACGGTGAAGGCTAATGTTTCTTACAAAAATTAACTTACAAAATATCTGTAACAAATATGCCACTAGCTTCAAGAATCCCAGAATCCAAATGAATCTGGATTTTTTTTTTTTAATTGAGAGAGGAAGAGAGAGAAAAACATTGATGCAACAGAGAAACATTGCTTGGCTGCCTCACACACATGCCCTGATGGGAGATCAAACCCACAACCTGGTAATGTGCCCTGGGAATTGAACCTGCCACCCTTTGACATACAGGACAATGCTCCAACCAACTGAACCACACAGGTCAGGGCTGGGATTCTCCTAATTTTAACACACATATGTCCTACATCCTTGGGAACCCTGTACTCCCAGGAAAACTATAATGGTTGGTCACAGTAATAGAGCCCCAAAGCAAACCTGGTACCTAAATAAAGGACTTTGAGATCTAAGTTTTCTACCTCATGGTTTCCCCATAATTAAAAAGATGTTTTCTTCTTAAAGGGGGTGTATGCGTTTAATCAAAAAGGGTGTTTATATTAATCTGCTACTATAATACATAGCCACTATATTCTACTTATATCCTAAATAACTGACAAGAAAAGCCCACTTTTGGATGAACTTATGACTTTCTGATCAAATCAGATGTAGACTGGATCATGGATTTATATTTGTTTTGGCTTAAGTCATACAATAGGTAAGCTTTATTAATGCAGCTATTTCCAGCAATACTTCCATTTATTAAGCCTTTTTAATGTTTAAAGGATTGTATAGTCCATGGATTTTTTTACACTAATATATTCCATCATTTCTATTTTGAAAAATTCTATTCTCATAGTCTTTATTTTATTACATATATTTGCCCTCACAATAACCTAATTCCTACTGAGGGATATAGAAAATATTAGGTCACTCAGTAAAGAGCAGAAACATTACAAGAATTTGAATTTTTTTATTCCTAGTCTAGAATTCATTTAATTTTCATCTGTACATGCATTAGTTTTCTATTACTGTATAACAAGTTACCATACACCTTGTGGCTTAAAATAATCCATGTTATAGCACCATTTCCACAAGTTAGAAGTTTAGGCTCAGCTTAGCGAGGTCCTCTGCTCAGATTCTCACAAGGCAGCAATCTAGGAGTGAGCTGGGCTGCATTCTCCTCTGGAGCTTGAGGTTGTTGGTAGAATTGAGTTCCTGGCAGCTGTAGGTCTGAGGCTGCCCTTCTCCAAATGCCAGGGGCTAGGTGGTTCTCAAAATGGCATTTGCTTCTTGATGACCATTGAGACAGTGTTTCTATTCCAAACCCCATTTTATGAATCCCTATCTGATTAAAGTCAGTCCTTCAAAAAAACTCCACTCTTTCTCCTGTGTGTTTCTCCTTTATTCTTTGTTTTTTAATATATTTTTATTGATTTTAGAAAAGGAGAGAGAGAGAGAGAGAGAGAGATCTTGATGACCATTGAGACAGTGTTTCTATTCAGGAAGTTTCCAAACCCCATTTTATGAATCCCTATCTGATTAAAGTCAGTCCTTCAAAAAAACTCCACTCTTTCTTCTGTGTGTTTCTCCTTTATTCTTTGTCTTTTAATATATTTTTATCAATTTTAGAGAGAAAAGGAGAGAGAGAGAGAGGGAGAGAACTAGAGAGAGAGAGAGAGAGAGAGAGAGAGAGAGATCAATGACGAGAGAGAATCATTGATCGACTGCCTCCTGCACACCCCAAACCAGGGATCGAGCCTGCAACCAGGCATGTGCCCTGACCAGGAATCCAACCGTGATCTCTTGGTTCATAAGTGGACACCCCACCACTGAGCCACGCTGGCTGGGCTATCCTTTATTCTTACACTGCCATCACACCCAACATTTCCCTGACAACAGCTGGGTGTCCTACCATTTAACTCAATTCTGACACTACCCGGAGATAGAATCAGACCCCACAGGTAAAGGGTTTGATCCCACAAATCTGCCCCCGCCCCTTCAAATTCTAGTGCTAAGTCTAGGTTGTCACTGAGCTTTTGACCTGACTGACTGGCTATATATCAGAGGTTCCCACAGCCTCCTCCTCAGGTTCCACTAAAATGTTAGAGTGACTCCCAGAATTCAGAGAAACATTTTATTTATTAGATCATCAGTTTATTATAAAGGGATATATAACTCAGGAACAGCTAGATGGAAGAGATGCACAGGGCAAGGTATATGGGACAGGCCAATGGGCTTTCATGACCTCTCCAGAGTGCCACTCCGCCAGCACCAACCTGGAGGCTCTCTGAACCCTGTTCTTTTGGGAGTTTTATGAAGACTTCATTATATAGGCATGAAATAAATCATTAGCCAACTCAACCTCTAGCCTCTCTTCCCTTCCCAGAGATTCCAGTGGTGAGGCTGAGAATTCCAACCTTCTAATCACATGATTGGTTTCCCTAGCAACCAGCCCAAGACCTAGACTACTTAAGGGCTTCCCAATTTCATTAACATTAACAAAAGAACATTTAAAGTTTGCATCACTTTGTAAAACTTCAAGGGTTTTAGGAGCCCTGTGCCTGGAATGTTGGGA
>NW_006289416.1:2873969-2915522 GCF_000327345.1 Myotis davidii
ATTTCTTCTTATAACTCACAATATCAAAGTCAGGCAGGCTCACCAAGGATAATCTGGCTCTCTTTTTATTAACAATATATATTTCTTCTTATAAATTACAATATCAAAGTCTGACAGGCCCACCAAGGATAATCTGGCTCTCTTTTTATTAACTCAAAATTAACTGATTCAGAATCTTAATTACATATGAAATATCCTTTCTCCTTTGCCTTATAATGTAACATAACTTCAGAACTGACATTCCAATACCCTTACCATACTCTGTTGGCTAGAAGCAGGTCACTTGTTTCGCCCACACTCAAAGAGAGTTTACAAAAAGGTATGATTCACTGAGAGTCATTCTAGAGTGTGTTCAACACAGGAGGTAAATAAAAAAAAAGTTGAACAATTAAGCTGAAACATTCACTCTGTGATATTATCTATGTTGCAGATCAGCAACTTGAAGGAAAACACGGTGTATCAGTTCCAAGTGGCAGCTATGAACATCGCTGGGTTGGGAGTGCCCTCGGCAGTAAGCGAATGCTTCAAATGTGAAGAGTGGACCATTGCTGTTCCAGGTAAATCCTGAAAACTCGGACTTTCTTCCAATAGACCCTACCACTTGGAGCTAAATTTAAGTGCTGTATAGACAAGTTCTAAAGGGAAATGAATTCTCTTGTTTCCTCATGTTTACATAAAGTATTTTTACAATACTATTAAATAACTAGAGGCCCAGTACAAGAAATTCATGCACGGGTGGGGTCCCTAGGCCTGGCCAGCGATCAGGGCTGAGATCGAGGCCTTCCTTCCAGCCTCTGAGGAGCATCTTGAACTGACCTTAACCACCTGCTGCCCATACAGGGTCTTAATAGGATGATGTAGAGCAGTGATGGCGAACCTATGACATGCGTTGTCAGAGGTGACATGCGAACTCATTTTTTTTGGTTGATTTTAAAATATATATATAAGTCTTTGTTTTACTATGGTTGCAAATATCAAAAAAATTTCTATATGTGATACGGCACCAGAGTTAAGTTAGGGTTTTTCAAAATGCTGACATGCCGAGCTCAAAAGGTTCACTATCACTGATGTAGAGCAATGAGGAAACTTGATATGTAATGACCACAAAATACCTATTTCTATGGAAATGGTAGATTTGAAAACAAAACATAAAACAGCCTCAGATTCAGCTGTAAGACCTTAAATGTGGTTCTAGATTTATACGTATTTGAGTTTTCTTATCTCCATTATGACTTTGATGCACTTTCTCTCTCTTTCTCAGGACCACCACACAATCTCAAGTATAGTGAAGTCAGGAAAACCTCCCTGGTTCTGCAGTGGAAGCCTCCAATCCACTCTGGACGGACTCCAGTCACTGGCTACTTTGTGGACGTGAAGGAGGCCAATGCCAAAGATGACCAATGGCGAGGACTCAATGAGGCAGCTCTTACAAACAAATACCTGAAGGTAGGAGGATGCTCATAATTTGAGAAACCTGTTTAAAAAGATAAAAGGCTCTTCTAAAGATATTAACTTAAAAGTTAGCAAGGTAAGACAATATTTCTGCTTTAGTCTGTGTCAGATATTGGGCTCCTGGTAAGTTTTCATTTGGCAGTGGTTGGGGATTGGCAAGGTTTCTGATGCTTAAAACAATTTGGTTAGATTTTACCTGAATTCCTTAGCCTAGCGTTGGAAAACATCCACAAGTCCTCTTCTCTCTAGTCTTCCCCTTCTTGCCTCCACTTACCCACCTCACATTTTGTTACTCACAGTCTTAAGACATTTTTACTTACCATTCCTCAAAGTTGACTTTCTTATTCCTTCGTATAATTCTTTTGAAGGTGTTTTTTGATTTGAGGATCTATTTTTATAGGTCTCGTGCCAGTAAGCCTTTAACTGCTGATTCCTTTGAGTCTTGCCCAGTCTCACTTAACCTGCTCCCTCACGTTTGTGCTCATGTGAGCTCTCAGAGGCGAGTAGAATGGGTTCACTCAACTCTTGACCTTATCCTCACCCTTATCTATGTCATTGCCTTCCAGATTCCTCTACAGAGTTCTAATTGAACCAGTTTCCAATTCTGTCTACCAAAGACTGTTCTGATAAAACCACTGAACCTCTCACCTGTCCCAAATGGAAATCTCAAAAGAATGTTTTCCCTTATTGTCAGCAGTATCCAGAGACCCTGACTCCACTGTAGGGCCTCAGAAACGAGGGCTGTCTGATTCTAGTTCTTGTTACTTAGAATGAAGTGTGGTTTCACCGCAGTCATACAGAGCTGAACACTGCATTTAGTGTGCCACCCCATCTGTTGACAAAACAGGCACTGTCTAGGGTGGGCCTTAGAAGATATTCAAAGTATACCTGGTCTAAAAGATCACTCCTGTAGACCTGCCACTATGGACTAAAGTTCATACCGTCTGTCAGCTAATCTCTGGAGTGAAGGCATTTATAGCCCCCATAAAAAAATGTATATATGTGCTCCAGGAGAAATGGCCCTTAAGCCATTACACCCAATATGCCATTGACTCAATTTAGCATATTCCAATTTAGCAAAAGGTCAAGGACGGTCTGGAGCCAAGGATGCTGTTTAATTGTCCAGATGAGTCAGGAGGCCTGTAGATGCAAAGAAACCCCCAGAGGCCAATGTAAAATAAAGGCCAGGTGCATCCTGGATAATGGTGGTAAGTGTTTAGGGCCAGGATGACTTCTAAATCAGTCTAGCAAGAGCCTGAAGTTGGACCTGACTGGGGTGAAGTAAGGCCAGAGGCCATTATTCCTTTAAGAGTGGAAGGGTGTTACTGTCACTCCAGTGACTAGACACTAGGATATGGATTCACCTCCTGTGTCATGATGCAAAAATCTGACTCACAGCCACATGTTACCTTAGTGGCAGGTGCAGATGTGGCACACACCTGGCAACTGTTCTATTTTTATCACAACAAGGAAATGTTTCTGTTCCTTTCTGTAAATCCACACCTACCTGGCATTATTTCTAAATATAGAATTTAAATACATCAAACTCTGTAAATTTAGCCTGTACCTAAATCAAGTTCATTGACAGATGAAAATTCACTTCAAAACTCTATTGGCTACAGTGAAAGCTATCACTACATCGTGACATTCCATCATCATAAACACAATACAATTAAATTATTAGATTAAAATCCTAATGATTTAACACATAGTTCATTTAAATGAATAGTCACAAACACTTTGCTTAGTTGAATAAATATATTCTAGTTTTGTTTGATTTAAATCACATTTTGGATAATGATCTCTATCCCAACATTATGGGGAAAAATTGCACCCTCTGTGTGTAATAAATTTATCTTTCAAATGAAATATAGCTTTTAAACATTACATATTTTAAAAATAAAAAGATAATATTTGGTGAAATAGTAACACTTTTTATAATAGTAATAAGATTGTGCTAAACCCAAAGAAAGTCACAAAAAGTTATAAAGTGGAA
Source organism: Myotis davidii (assembly GCF_000327345.1). Taxonomy (NCBI): domain Eukaryota; kingdom Metazoa; phylum Chordata; class Mammalia; order Chiroptera; family Vespertilionidae; genus Myotis; species Myotis davidii. The sequence continues at coordinate 2,877,418 of NW_006289416.1, forward strand.
CTGTTATATAAAAACATATTTAAATTTTTTTATAACCCTTATACTCTTATAACTCTAGGTCAGTACACACATGTAATAACTTTTTAGCAAACATCTTCTTAAACAACGAAAATCTGGGGGTTTAAAATTTGAAACCAGAGTGAAAGTAGAAGAAACATATCTCAGCATAATAAAGGCCATATATGACAGACCCACATTCAATATTATGTTCAATGTGCAAAAATTAAAAGGGTTTCCTTTAAGATTAAGAACAAGACAGGGATGTCTGATTTTACCACTCTTATTCAACATAGTACTGGAAATATTAGCCATAGCAATCAGACAAGAAGAAAAAATAAAAGGCATCCAAATTGAAAAGGAAGAAGTAAAATTGTCATTATTTTCAGGTGATATGAAACTGTATATAGAAAACTCTAAAGGCTCCACCAAAAGACAACTGGAATTGATAAATGAATTCAGTAAAGTAGCAGGATACAAAATTAATATCCAGAAATAAGTGGCATATTTATACACCAATATTGAACTATTATTAAGAAACTAAGAAAACAATCCCATATATAATTTCATCAAAAATATACCGAGGAATAAATATAACCAAGGATGTATAAGACCTATACTTGGAAAATTATAAGATACTGAAGAAAGAAATTGAAGAAGATATAAATAAGTGAAGTCAAATACTCTGTTTATGAATAAGAATAATTGAGATTATTTAAATGTCCGTACTACCCAAAGAAAGCAATCTATAGATTCAATGCAATTCCTCTATCAAGATACCAATGACATATTTCACAAAAGTAGAGCAAATATTCCCAAAATGTGTATGGAACCACAAAACACCCCAAATAGTCTCAGCAATCTGGAGGAAGAAAAACAAAGTTGGAGGTATCACATTACCTGATATCAAAATATATTATAAGGCCTTGGTAATCAAAACAGCCTATGATTGGCACAAAAAGAGGCACATAGATCAATGGAACAGAATAGAGAGTCCAGAAATAAACCCTTACGTCTATGGTCAATTAATATTTGACAAAGGGGGCAAGAACACACAATGGGGTAAAGACAGTCAGTAAATGGTGCTGGGGAAATTGGACAGGTACATGCAAAAAAGAAAAGAAAGAAAAGAAGAGACAATAAAAAAGAAACGAAATCAAAGGAAAAGAAAGAAAAGAAAAGAAACTACAGAATCTTCTTACACCATACAAGAAAAAATTCAAAGTAGACTAAAGACTTAAATGTAAGACTTGGAACCATAAATATCTTAGAAGAAAACATAGACAGGAAAAATCTCAGACATTTATACTTTTCCTGATATATTTCCATGGGCAAGGGAAACAAAAGAAAATAAATAAATAAATGGGACTAGTAATCTAATGAACAAAATAAGCAAACAAAAAATAGAAACAGTCTCATAGATACCGAAAACCGACTATCAGCCGTCAGAGGGTAGAAGGGTTGGGGAGCTGGGTGAAAAAGGTGAAGGAATTAAGAAAACCAACAACAACATAGACACAGACAACAGTATGGTGATTATTCGAGAGAAAGGGGCTGGGGAAGTAAAAGAGGGTAAAGGAGAGGGCATTCATCAGTGATACATCTGATAAAGGATTAATATCCAAAATTTATAAAGAACTTACACAACTCAACACCAAGAAAACAAACAATCCAATTAAAAAATGGGCAAAGGATCTCCAAAGAGGACATACAGATGGCCAATAGACACATGAAAAGATGCTCAATGTCACTAATCATCAGAGAAATGCAAATTAAAACCACAAGGAGATATCACCTCACACCAGTCAGAATGGCTATCATCAATAAATCAACAAACAAGTGTTGGCCGGGATGTGGATAAAAGGAAACCCTTGTACATTGTTGGAATGCAGACTGGTGTAGCCATTGTGGAAAACAGTATGGAGGTTCCTCAAAAAATTAAAAATGGAACTGCCTTATGACCCAGCAATTCCACTTCTAAAAAATGTATCTGAAGAAATTCAAAACACTAACTCAAAAGAATAATGCACCCCTATGTTCATTGCAGTGTGATTTACAATAGTCATGTATTGGAAGAAGCCCAAGTGCCCATCAGTAGATAAGTGGATAAAAAAGCAGTGGTACATTTAGGCAATGGAATACTACTGTAAAAAAAGAAAGAAATACTGCCTATCAGTAGATGAGTGGATAAAAAAGCTGTGGTACATTTACACCATGGAGAAAAAAAAAAAAAAAAAAAAAAAGGATCTTTTACCCTTTGAGACAATATGGAGGTTCCTGGAGAGTATTATGCCAACCGAAAGCCAATCAGAAAAAGACAAATACCATATGATTTCACATATATGTGTAATCTAATGAACAAAATAAGCAAACAAAAAATAGAAACAGTCTCATAGATACCGAAAACCGACTATCAGCCGTCAGAGGGTAGAAGGGTTGGGGAGCTGGGTGAAAAAGGTGAAGGAATTAAGCAAAAAAACAAACAAAAAAAAACAAAACAAAACCCAAAACACTCATAAACATAGACAACAATATGGTGACTACCATAGGGAAAGGGGTCTGGGGGGAGATAGAAGAAGGCAAAGGGGATAAATGGTGATGGAAAGAGACTTAACTTTGGATGGAGAACACACAATACAATATATGGATGATGTGTTGTAGAATTGTATACTTGAAACCTATATAATTTATTAACCAATCATAAATTCAATATAATTTTTTTTAAAAGAAAGAAAAACGTTATGCATAATTGACCCATGCAGTTCAAATCTATGTTGTTCAAGGGTCAATTATAAATTGTTATTACAGAGGAAGAGCACTTATGTTTAAGTGACACAAAATGCCCATTGTATTTATACCTGTTTCTTCCAGGTGCAAGGCCTCCAGGAGGGTGTCAGCTATGTGTTCCGCGTCCGAGCCATAAACCAGGCTGGTGTTGGCAAGCCGTCCGACCTTGCTGGGCCTGTTGTGGCAGAAACTCGACCAGGTGGGCTTTTGCTCTTTCATGTGTAAGATACCAAAGTAACATTCAACCTAACTTTCTGTGCTTTCCCTAGTTTTCAAAATCATCAATATATGGGTATCTGAATAGTTGATAAGTATTACCTTAGGCATGACGGTCATTTACCACATCATAGGAGCCTCAGTACAGGGCTGAGCCAGCTTTGAGATGGTCCAGGGATATTCTGGTTCATACCTAAAAACAGAGATGTTCTTGATCAAATTATGAGTCCTGGACTGACTGTTTGAAGCATACATTCCTGGGACATTATTCCTATTATACCATGGTCATAAAATCCACAAGAATGTTTTTCCAGTCATAGGGAAAGCTAGAACAGCAGTTAGCAATCACAATTCTTAAACAACAGCAAGATTTTTAAATTACTTTAAACCAGGGGTCAGCAAACTTTTCCTGTGAAGGACCAGATAGTACATATTTTTTACTCTATGGCCACCTGGTTCCTGTTGCAATATTCAAAAGCAGCCATAGACAATGCATAAACTAGTAAGCATGGCTATGTTCCAAGAAAACTTTCTTGTGCGCATTATATGCATTACATAATATAATGTATTATGCATTGTGAAATTTGAATTTTCAGTAATTTCACATGCCCTGGAATATTAATCTTCTTTTGATTTTTTTAACTGTTTAAAAATGTGAAAATCATGTTTAGCTTGCAGGCCATAAAAAAAAGAGGCAATGGGCCATGTTTAGCCCACAGGCCATAGTTTGCTGACCCCTGGGTTAAACTAACAGTAGGTCTGACTGAATGATCTATAGAGTTGAGGCAGCCCTCACTTCACAGTTTTAAGAGCTGTTATGATTGGAGTAGGCAAGACAGTCTTTCCCTTTGTTATGGGAACAAAGTCTATAGTGTTCACTGTGCAAATAGTTTCAAATCAATATATAATAATTGTTTGTTTTGTCATTTAACCTCTATCACTTTTCAGTGTTATATATTTCAGTTCATTAAAGTTGCATAAGAGAAAGAACTAGAAATGAGAGGATAAAAAAATATTAACCAGTTATTTTAAGTTTATATTCATTCTAATCCAAGCAGTTACACTTTAATTTATTCTTATTTTCAGATGGAAATAAAGAGCAGATAAATAATGTAGTATTTATTTTTATGATGAGAAAACAATGTAAACACAGAAAACTCTGCTCTCACTTTGTTATATGGAGAGTACCTCAAATGTACCCTTTGAAGGAAGTATTTGTCCCTTTCATCCTATTATTCATAACCTGCTTTCAACTATTCTTATAACTTCTCTCTAGAGCTAGGTGGTACAGAAGTGACCTTCTTATAACAAAGTGTGGTCAGTGTGCTGGTGAGAGTGCCATACCTCTTTAAGTCCCCTTTGCAAAATTTCACAAGAAAACAGAAAAAATGCTAGGAACATATATGCCAAGTAAAAGGGAATACACAAAGACACCAGCACACATATTCCTATAGACAGCAGATCCTTCATGTGCCAACTAGGAGGAAATATAAGGTGGCAAATGGACATATAAAAGGACCCAACTACAATGTTCCCTGTAAGTAGAACATTGAAACTACTATAAAAGTAAACTCTTAATCTAGTCATGGGTAAATTAAACTCTTAATCTAGTCACTTTAAGCACCGGAATCCAAATCCGATTGGCTGAAGAAAGCTTAAATTGATTTATTATTTTCTCATCAATAGCTTCAGAGTGGTAGGTGACCATGCATGCCGTAATGAAGCCTTCACTATGAAAAATTTACCACCAAAAAAGGATCTGCTGGTGGGCTCCTGGGTAGAGTTTTGTCTCATTGATTTGGAATAGGCACCAAAAGTCATTTTGGTATGGCCATTTCATCCCCAGAATGTAACTACAAACAAAACAGCTACAGACATTATCACAAAATAGCACCAGATAAACCCCACTTGGGAACCACTGGATCCCAACCTAGAAAAGAATCCTGGGGTGCACAAAGTCAAAATGTTTTGCCATGAAGAAGCACCAAGACCCAGGAGATTCTTGGACTTGTTCCAGATGTAGCAGGCACATTCATTCTTGCAACATGTGTTTTTTGAGATGTTGTGTGGACACCAGAAGTAGACTAATGTAGCATTTGTCATGTATACTAGGCTTATGATCTGGTGGAAAAGCCAGAGTTTACAACATGTGAGAACTAGATAGATGTTCATAAAATATTTCCTATAGCTGAAAAGGCCATGAGCTAGGTATTAAAGTTTTATAACTCCTTGTAAAAATTTATATGTAGCATAAGGTTGTCTGTATTTGTTAATTTTGTTAAATGCTAATATATTACTTTTAACCAGATATTTATTTTATGTTAGAATGGGTGGGAAGGGGTGGGGAGCATGTTATCAATTTCAAGATTTGGGATATAAAACCCATATTGTTATTTCAGAAGAATGACTTCTTTTGGAATGCATTATTAAAATTTCTGATAGAAAATAAAGCTTATCATGTAACAGCAAACCTTGAATACATCTAACAGGACACCTCAAGTGTAATTTGAATTCCACTTAAAAGTTAACCTAACCCACTGGGTTTGTAGGATCACGGGTATCCCTTTGATGTCAACTAAGATGCCAGTAGAAATAGCTCAGCCACTATTGCACATCTAATAGTAATGAGGATCTAGAAAATGGACTGTGCCATGTTCTACCAAGAAATCTATTAGCTAAAAAATACTTACAAGAAGAATAAGCTGAAAATTATTTAGTGTATATTTGTTGGTACATGACAGGCACTTCTATTCTTGATATTTGATATTTATCAAACAGTATCTGGGTTGATTACATCAGGCCTGGGGTGAGATGGAGATGGAAGCAAGGTGAGCCAGATCAGATGGGAGACAAGAAAGAGACCTGCCAAGGTGTGGCAGGTGATCTGGAGGGCAACAAATAACTTGCAGTACAGGCTACAGCTATTCTTAGCAGAGAAACAGCACTGGGCAGGAGGCTTCAGGTGATGGGCAAAAGAACCCAGACACAAGGCAGAGTCCCAAGCAGAAACTGGATTACTGGAAATTAGGACATGGTCACCTAGAGCAAGGCAGGTTAGAAGAACACAGCACCAGATGAAATAATGATCTGGGGTTGGGCTGACATCCCACTAACCAATCCCAGTTTCTAAAAACTGGTTAGTCATAGAACATGGTAGGGCTGAGAACGTAAATATGTGCTCAGTGGCCTAATGGTGGTCTTGAAGGATTCTGAAGGAGGAAGCCAGGCTTACTATTAAAGATTAGGTCAGCTGATTTAGAAAACTGCACTTGTATTTGCTTAATCACTGGTCTCTTTCATCCATTAAAACAGTACTTCCCAACCTTCATGCAAATACTTTCTGAAAATACTGCCTGCATTCCAGACTCCATTCCAGGCCATTATATCAGAAGCTCCAGTACTGAGCCTGGGCACAGTTTCATTTCTGTTTGTTTGTTTGCTTGTTTGTTTAGCTCCTTGGGTAAACATTATAGCATGAAACTGGCTAGTAAACTATGGCCTCCTCCAAAATAGAAACGGTCTTTACTCTCTATATGCTGAGAGCCTAGTACCTGGTGTATAGTAGTCACTTATTAAATGAAAAACTAATGAATGACTACCATGTTTAGGTCAGTGAGTGTGACTCTGGTTTGAAGCCACAGCATGTACACTGAACCCTAGATACCTTGTAATGAACACCCTGGTCATGAAGCTGGGAGAGAAGCTGGGAGAGAAGCATCAACAGGGGCTGCAATATGGAAGCAAAGTGGTGGGTCAGCCAGCGGTCCTCCTCTTAAATATAGGGGAGCCCAGTATTACTTGTAACTGATTACATTAATTCACTTTTTTTTTCGTTGAGTGTTTATAAAAAGAACCATTCATTTGAATAGTGTATTATATATCTTTTGTAAAATTGGAATAGAATTTTTTGCCCACTCTGCATCCAGTACCCCTTTATTTAAGGAATCTTACTAATTAACTTCTCTGAGATTTTAATATGTGGAAAAATTGGTCCTTCCAGATTAACATATACACTGTCTTTATTATACAAAGAGAAATCTACAATCCAACATGTCTTTCCTTTTCAGATACAAAAAAACTCTGAGCTCATTTTTTAAATTTTTAGTCTACTTTAAAATTTTCCAAGAAATGTCTTTTGTTTTAAACTCTTCTAATTTATTCTTTGTTGTTTCAAATAGTTTTAAAGTATTTCCAAAAATACCCAGAATGCAAGAAGGGCCTACCTTTTTTTCTAAATGCAACTCCAATTTCTCATTCTAGGTATTATTGTAAAATACTTGGTCTACTAAGTCACTCTTTAAAAACACCTTTATTGCCTGGTCAGCATGGCTTAGTGATTGAGTGTCAACCTATGAACCCAGAGGTTACAGCTTGATTCTTGGTCAGGGCATGGGTTTTGGGCTCCATCCACAATAGGGAGCACGCAGGAGGCAGCCAATCAATGATTCTCTCTCATCATCATTGATGTTTCTCTCCCACTCCCTCTCCCTCTCCCTTCCTCTCTGAAATCAATAAAAATATATTTTTAAAAAATAAAAAATAGCAGCTTTATTCAAAGAATTATGTTAACAAATTAATTAAAAGTTAATAACAGAACTTTTTAAATTTGAAAAGCCTATTTAAAGAGTCTGATAGCATCAGCATTGTAATTCATGTGACAAATAGGCAACAAGCTTGTAGCATTGACCATTTTTTTTGCTCTGACCATTTTTAAGACAATAACCCAATAACATTGTCTTATGTTTACACAGAGATAGTATTGAAACTGCATTCTTTCTCTACAATACAGTATTAAGTTATTCTAACTAAACATTATTTTCTAATGAGAATTGTTGGAGTTCAAGAAATATGCTTAAATAACTAATATTGCAATTATTTTCAGTAAATTTGATTTTTCAAGTTTTGAGATTCTGATTATATTATTTTTATGATGATATTTTCGGCCAGTTTGTGGCAGGATAGTAAGAAACTAGAAAAATTCCTGGGCAAGTGGAATGGGAAAACTGAGACAAGAAAATTAAACAAGGCCAAACATTTGGGAGAGCTTACAGGCAGCTTGTGAATCAAAAGACCTTATCTTCCCCAACCAAGGACACTTGAGAGCAAATGGTTTATACCTCTCCTCCCTAACCAGATAATACGTAGCTTAAATCACCCTGTTCTGGGGAAATAGAGAACAAAGATCCAATTAACGACATTTGTGCCAGCTAAACCCAAGGACAAATATCACTTGAGGAATGTTAGGCAGGATAGATAGCTGCTAGGGCAGCAAAGTGGGGAAGGGGAAAAGAAGTGGGAATTTTATCTCACCCACTAGGCAAAAAACTCAGCCGGCTTAGAACAAGATAACCAGATGAATGTACAGACATTCCAAGATAAGCCCCAACAATGTAGACGAGAACTTCGAAACCTAGTGTGCTACCCAAGATATCCGGCAGGGGACTTTGAAACCTATAGAAGGAAAGGTTGTAAGACCCCATGAACCTCCACAGGAGGGCACACTCAGCTTAGCTGAGTTGCCCACTTGTGCTTTATGCCAAGTATATTTTTAATAAATTGGCTTGCTTTGCTTCTTTAATAAATTCACTTGCCTTGCTTCGATGCTGTTTTATGTCATTCGCCTGAATTCCTCTCATGAGAGTGACAAGAGCCATAGAGAAGGGGAGAGCCCTCCACACACACACTCAGGGAGCTGTCCTGTAACAAGTTGACAGCATCATTGATTTGTCAAAGAGGAAATCAAACTTTGCATTCTGAGTATAAAATTAAGGAGGAAACCTACTGTGCCTAGAATGTTTTCTTTATTGTGACTTTCATTTTATCTATCAAAATTTTGCTTTTACACTCAAGTTTTGAAAACAAGTTCCAATAAATAAATGTTGCAATTCTAAACTGACATTTTTCTTTTAAATCTGTTTTTTTCAATCCAATCCCTGGCACATATAAATACATGTGGAAAATATGAAAGAAAAAATCCCTACTCTTGTAGAATTTAACCCTATATTCAACAAAATAATCAACCAGTGAAGTTTTTGAAAAGTGAAAATCTAATGAAATACTCACCTTAATAAGTATTTGATTTTTAAAACTGAAGTGTTAAATATAGTTTAAATAAATCAACCAATAGCACTCATCAGAGCCACGATTTTGTGCACAAATTGAAGAAATATTCATGCCTCTCTTTCCAATCCACTATATTGTCTACAATGTGCTGATTTGACCTGATTGATCAAGAGAAGCTTCACAGATGAGAAAAGCTCTCTTATGTACTAGTTGACGTTACATCTTTTGACTCTCCCAACAATCACTTATTTTTAAATTTCAAATTTTAATCTAAAACTTGCTATAATGTCTTTGGGCCTGCTTTTTAGTTTTCTGTCTCCTCTCCTGCTGTCATGTTCCTTATTCTCAGTGTGCCTGTTAATAGTAGCATCTTATTTCTGTCTCTTTGGGGAATTTAATCTACTGAGATTCTAACAATGAGGCTTGTTAGCATCATCTCAAGCTAAGTATAGATTCCAAGTGACAACCTATGGAGTTCTCCAGTGAGTTTAGAAATACTACTAATGTGTGGACTTTGTCACATCAGCACTAGCTCTTAGAGGCTTGTTTTCCTTACTTCTTGGTTTTGGGCAATATTCCAGATGAGTGAAGTATTAGAGCACAAAGGTTATCTATGGAATTGAGAGAAAGGCTAAGCTAATTAAATTGTTTCTAGTTTTTAAGTTTTGTGACTCCTTTGCCAGAAAAGTCAAATGTTTGACTTAGTAAAAAACAAGATTCTTAACCTACGCAATATTTTTTCTGTTGTAAACCTAAGGCGTACCTCTAATATAATAAACAGCAATCCTACGGGTGATTCACTTCCTTTTAAAAGGGATTACAGATAAGCAATGAATGATTAATATGAACAATTGCCGTGCCTTCAAAATGGGCTTTATACAAATAGCAAGAAAGGTTTAGATAACTTCCATGGCTTTCTTTCCCTCTTCATAACAATACAAATATATAGAATATTTCCGATTTACATTCTCACTGTGACTCAGTCATGCTAACTGTGTATTATAACTGCCTAAACCTCAACACACTTAGGTGTTACTCTTTTCCTAGGTTTTAAGTATAGTACTTGTTCACTATTTGTTATACAACAATGGATTGTAAGGATTAGTTGTGTGTTACTGGGAATAGAAGTAACACATAGTCTGCACTGTCCAATGGAGTAGACACAGCCCCTTAAAAGTAATACATGGTAGACATTTCACTTAAGAAATAACTCTTTAATTGATTATATTTCCTTTTACCCACATAGCCAAATATAAAATTAACCCTGTTTGTTGTTTAAAAAGTCATTTTTAAAATCTTCTAGACCTAGTCTTCCCTAAGCTTCCCATCTGTAAAAAATCACTTTTTAGACATTTATAATTGAAGCACACGCTGCCATCAACAAGGACACAAATTAGATCAACTGCCAGGCTTAGGAGCCTCGGGTCACCGCTCACTGTTTGGGCACTCATATTCTTTTGGCTTTCCCTTGAATGACATTTTGCAATTTTTTCCCCTGATAGTAGGCCAGGATGCGGGGTATCTTATGATACCGTATAAAGAGAAAACCTTTGATCCCTTGGGAAGCATCTATTGGAAAAGATTTTGTGCTTTTAAAAAATAAAGTTGCACCTTTTGAGATCAAGTATATATTTTTTCTGATACATGGAAACACACCACGTTTAGACTGGTAATTGAATGCATGTCAATTTAAAAAGAGCATTTTACCTTTCAAACTGGATTTAGATGTAGATGTGAACATTTTACATGCTGTACAAACTCTCTTTGAATTGCTATATTATATGCAGGTGCAATTTAGTATAACTCTCAAAAATAAAAGAAGCCAAAACATGAACAGAATTGTTTTCTTTTAAATTCTAAATGCCAATCTTGAAACATATGGGTCTCTTGAAATTTGTTTTCATTTAAATTTCCATACAGTTTCATAACAGTCATTTCTAAGTTGCTGTTGTTCCCATCCTGAGGGGCATCTTCAGATTGATTTATGGTTGCCTGATCAGCGGAACAAGTTTTCATCTATTTCTCCATTCATAAATGATCTACAAAAGTTGAACATGTGACTGTAGACAATTCTTAGCGCCTCTACTTTCTCCCCTTCGATTTCTCTTTGGTTTTCTTATCTCTTATCTATCCTTTACTGATGATGAGTTGGATATAGGTGTTTCTAACGCAAAGTCATGAATTAAGTCCTGATGAGGATCATTCAGCTTTCCTTTTTCCCAATGCTGCCTTTCTCTCCTTATTTATGATCAACCCACTCCCATAACTGAGCCATCAGTCACATCACCTGGTTTTTATTCAGCCCTGGCCAAACATGACACTTTTATTTAATTCCCTGTTACAGTATAAAAGTTGAATTGTAGAACAAAATGTCAGTCACAGTGAGCAGTTGGGGCTTTTCCCTGCGTGAACTCAAAGCCCTGCTTTAAGGCTAAAGTAAAGGATATCAAGGAATTCTTGGTCGATTTTTACCAGAAAATATCAGTGCCTCTTTCTTCTTCTTCTTTTTCTTCTAGGAACCAAAGAGCTTGTTGTAAGTGTGAATGATGATGGAATCATTTCCTTGAACTTTGAGTGTGATCAGATGGCTCCAAATTCTGAGTTCACCTGGTCCAAAGATTATGTAGCCACTGAGGACTCTGCACGTTTGGAAGTTGAAAGCAAAGGAAACAAGTATGGACTTGTTTATAATCATGGGTTTCCTTTTCATAATAGAAGGGTGAAGTAAGCTCTTTGCTTTCCATTTCAAATAGTATAAAGAGATGAATCACAAATATTTTATATCTGTTATGTAACATAAAAAGTAATAATCAGTATAAACCTTAAAAAATAACAAACCTTGCCCTGGCTGGTTTTGCTAAGTGGTTAGAGTGTCAGCCCATGCAGCAAAGGATACCAGGTTCAATTCCCAGTCAATAGGTCAAGAGCATGTACCTGGGTTGCAGGTTCAATCCCTGGCCCTGGTTGGGGTGCAACCAGGGCGGGAGGCAACCATCGATGCGTGTGTGTGTGTGTGTGTGTGTGTGTGTGTGTGTCCCTCACTCCCTCCCTTTCACTCTTTCTAAAAACAGCAAAGGGAAAAATATCCATGGGTGAGAATTAACAAAAAGCGACAACAAAGAAATCCTTATAAAGTACTTTTCACATTATTTCATTTAAAGTGCTAGTTCATTTATGGTATTAGAAGAGCTTTGATTGACATAAAAGTAAGCTTTAAAAATGATGCTCATTATTCTACAGATTTTGAAATCTTAAGGTAATGTTGAGGATGCTTGTGGGGAGGGAGCAAGGAAGAACTTGCTGGTTGCCAATTCAAGTTAGGGCAAATTAAATGGGTAGGTCTAACCTGCTCTGCTTTTCTCACCACCACTTGTGAGTGACACAGTAATGCACTGGAAAGAGCTCTATGTGGGAAGCACAGAATAGATGCGTTCTAGTTCCAGCTCTGCCAGGAGCTGGCTGTGTGACCTGAGCAGTTTTTAATTTCCACGAACCTCCGATTACTTTTCTGTAGAATGGGTGAGAGTGAAGAAGATTGATTTTATGATCTAATCCTTTTAGCCCCAAGAGTCTGAGTTTTCTTTTTACTTTGCCTTACTTATCCAGGTGTATATCTTTATAATACCAGTCACACTGGATTGCAAAATAATCCCAAGCATTATTTCTATTATCAAGTACCCCAATATATATCAAAAATTTAAAAATAATAATTTTGTTAGAGAATGGCAAGAATATAATTAAAGGACATTTTACTGTTGCTATGCTGTAAAGTCCTTGAAGTAAAACATACATTGGCCCAAGAAAAGATAATCAAACTATAAGTTTTTCTTCCACTTTGTGCACTTGACTAACATTTGAATACTTGGTTCATCTTAGACACTGTCTAGCATTATGACTCACCAAAGTTAGAAAACACAGTGAACTAGACCACTGACCGATTCATTCCACAGATTTATTAAGCACATATTATGTGCCAGAGAAGGCACTGGATGCTGGAGGATACAACAGTAAGCAAAATAGATCTCCTTCCTAAAAGCACACAGTAGAGTCATAGAGATAATGAAATAGGCACTACCAATGAATGTTTGATTGCCTCAAAAAGGGAAGTTCAGGGGATGACAATTCAGGCACCAGAATTACCAACAGCAGGTTCTGCCCTGTTGCGGGGAGGCCAGAGGGTGGACCCAGGCTCCCTAGCAAGGGCTGATCAGCTAAAATTGTCTTTATTTGACATGTGTATAGGTATGGAGCATAGCTTGAGGATGGGAAATTTGTACCAGCTCCCCACTCCCATCACCATCACCCCTAGGAAAATGTCAGGAAAGACTTCGAGAAACAGCAAGAATGACTAGGTCACTAGGGACTCCAAAGGAAGGGGGTAGCATGTGCAAATGCCTAGAAACAATGCAGGACCCAGGTCCCCAGATGCCATGTGGAGTCATTTATTACAAAAATATTCTGTTCTTAAGGACAAAAATTACCTTCAAAGAACTCGGGATGGAAGACTTGGGCATTTACTCCTGTGATGTAACAGAAACTGATGGAATAGCAGCAAGCTACTTGATAGATGAGGAAGGTAAGTTTAAAGCCAGTTCATTCACAAGTCCAAGCTGCTTTGAGTTCTCAATGATGTTCTATCATCAAGTGACGTTTGTTTTAGTAATTCAAGGTTTAATTGTTCTTTTTTTTCTTCCTACAGAGTTGAAACGTTTACTTGCTCTCAGCCAAGAGCACAAGTTCCCAAGTAAGTGTCCACAATACTTTCACAGTTTAGCAATCCTACTAGGTGGTGACTTCTGGAATAGGGCAGATAACAACTCTGACAGGATTAAGAGAAGAGGCTCTAGAGAACAAATAATGGAACATAGCTTGATAGCTACAGATGCACTTTCTAGAAGTGCTGCTTTTATCTTTGTCATTGTTCTCAAGAGCTGAAGAGAATACTAACATAGGTACCATATTTCATGCTCTGTTTCATAGAGAAGTGGCAGATTACATAGGCATAACAGATGCATAATTAAGTTCTCTTTTTGCCTACACATATTAGAATCATATATTTATTTATTTTTTTTCTGGGCACATTAATTCCTGTGTCTTTTAGGCAAAGTAATCTAATCAATTTAATGTTGGCACTTAATGGAAGAATCATATCTCTAAATAAAGATATTACCTGCTGATCACTTTAAAGTCCTGAAAAATAAGTCAAAGATGCCTTGGTCAGAAAAAGAATTTCTCTGAACTATCTACAAACCTTCCAATAAAACATTTTCCACATAAAAGATTAAATTTCACATTTGACACCTAAAAGAGAAAGAAGTCTGAAATGACACTCGGAAAGTTCCACTGGCCTGATAAGATCTCTTGTCATTGGTACCTATTGACCAAAATAGGGACTTATCCAGAAAGTTACACCCTAGAGTTTGAGAAAACAAATAGAAAGGTATTTCATATACTCACTCTTTTACATCACGATTTTTTTAAACTCATTAATCCCTAAACTATAACTCCTTCACTACTATGGGAATTTCAGAACCAGGAAACAATGTGACCCAGATTATAGACAAAACTTTGTATTTTTGTATATGTGCATTTTTCTAGGGAGAGGATGAATGGCTTTCCTGAAATTCTCAAATGAGACTGCAATTTTTAAAAAATTGATGCTCTAAAATCAATTTCCTGGTATCTTTTCCATTCCTAAGGAATGATTGATCATGGTACTTGATAGATGAGGTTGATGCCTATTGGCCTCAGCTGTAATGTTCTCAAAACCAACTTTGTTCAGCAAAGCAGCATAGGAAGGTGTCAATGTAGGACGCAGACTTTCTGAATTCCAGGGGAAAACCATTTCTCTTTTGTATGCTTACTCACCATGAAACTGGAAACATAATACCATGAGTGGTGTCTTAACAGTTATATATATTTTAAAATTGTATGGAAGGTAGAGGTTTGGTCTGAGCCTCTTTTTAGCTTTGTATTGGAACAACTGAGTTTTACAGTGAATATAAAAGTGCAAATAAAAGGCATCCCTTAAAGCTTGAAAAAGGGTAGTTTTAGGATAAATACAAATAAATATTAATATACATTTGGTACAAGTTTAAGAAGCTTATAATTTAAAATGTAGTAGTGCTACATAAAATTGTGAGATAGGTTTAAGGATGATGATTTCTCCTAAAGGAAGTAGAAGGACTACTAAACTTTGAGAAACAACCATGCTTTTCCTGCAAAGTATGCCCTGGAGCCACCTCTAGTACAGAACTATTGACTGAAGGAGGCTTTGTAGAGAACATTTTCACATTAGGAAATTTAGAAACTAGTTTTAAGAGATCTCAGCCAACTTTTAAAATTTCACTCAGATTCAAATGGCTTAAGTGATACAAGTATAAGCAGAGATACATGATTCTTTCACTTTCTTTGCGAGGTAATCCATGTGATATTTTAATGAAGCTTCTCAATAGTGACTCACTATTTGCCTCTGAAATTTTTTGCTTGGTCTGAGAACTTGAACTGGTATACCATGGGGGTTAGGTAGGGTTTAAATGACAAGCTAGGTTCATCTTATATATACAATTAAAATTAATTCTTTTTAAAATTTATTTTTAAAAACATTTTAAAGAACCTCCAGAGGGAGATAAATTGTTGAAAAAATAAAATTGAACTCCTTTCCAAATATTTTGAAGTAACTCTAAGATCACAGAATGGTGAAACAGGAGAATATCTTGATTAATTAGGACTTTCAGGTTGATTTCATTCATTTATAAATGAATTGAATGAGGCCCAGATATACAAAATGGCCTGCCTAATATCACAGCTTGTTAGTAGCTGACCTTGGACTAGGCTCCAGCTCTCCTGGGGCCAGCCCAAGACTCTTTTCATTGCACTTTGTTTTCGTCCCTGCATACCAGGTATACATAACCAAAGCCACAGTAGAGAGTCACAAAGGTTAACTGAAGGACCTCAGGGTGCAAGTTCATCCTCTGCATTTTTACAGTGGAGACATCTGCGCCTCAGAGAAGGCAGATGACTTGCCCAGAGTGACAGTCAGAATTAGAACCCAGGTCTTCCATCCTTCCATGCCATGCTTTCCCTCCAACATCCTCACTGCCTCCAGGCTTTTCAAGAAGCAAGGTGCTCCATTGCCATTTCCATTGAGTGTGTTTTCACTTGTTGGAAGAATCTGTGTCAATAAAATTGGTTACCAATATAATTATTATTTCTATTTGTCATAGCTGTCGCAGTTAAATCAGATTTGGCAGTTGAAATTTTGGAGAAAGGTCAGGTCCGGTTTTGGATGCAGGCTGAGAAGCTGTCTGGCAATGCCAAAGTCAACTACGTATTTAATGAAAAGGAAATTTTTGAAGGGCCGGTAGGTTTTACACTTCTAGATTTCTAAACATATTATTATAGAATGTGCTGGGGGAGCCTATTAGAATGCAGGTAAGTTGTTATGAAAACCACTAGGTGTCGGGTGGGGAGTCTAAATTTCACATGTAAAAAATGCAGAGAAAAACATAAATTGATTGTCTCATACTATCCAAAGTGGAGCACTTTTGAGAATGAAAGAGGATACTAGTAATTTTCCCAGGACGAGAGTCATAAAACACAACTGTCTCAGGCAAATCAGGAAGTTTAATCACCCATGAAATAGAGCTGCTCTCTTTAGAAGGCAGAGGAGCCAGCACCCTGACCCAAACTCACATACTCACATCAGAATCCCCAGCAGGGACTTGGTTCTTTATATGGAGGAAATGGCCTCAATTGTTTCAATGGCTCAGAAAAAAACTACAGTAAAATATATTTATTGCTTTTCTGGTTAAAAATGCAATACATCCTTTCTGTAAAAAACTTTAAAGACTTAGAAAGAACAAGTCACAAATTTTTACAACTTTTTGATGTACATAAAAATTTAGACTTTGGTATGTACTTTTTGGTCTTTTTCTATACATCTGTGTGTATATGTTCATTCGTATCTTATTTACATAGGTGATTGTGTATATCTATATCTACTTCTTCGCTTTTAACATAAGCATAGTTTCCATAGAATGAATGACAACATCTGTGCTTTGTTTGTCCTCTCCAGACATCAGTAGAGCCAGGATCCGGCCAGGGCCTGGTGGGACTGAAGAACGTGGGTTTAGGGGCCCTGGCTTTCACCTATGTTACCGTGGGTGTAAATGGGAGACTGAAAAGACAGGGGAGAGATATGGTTTGTGGCCACTATTAACAACCTATTCTCCTCTGATCAAGATATGTTTTTGAAACATTTGAGGGGTCATTAGTGAGGGGAAGAATGAGTATTATAACGAGTAGATGGGTATGCATTTTATTCCTTTTCAACTCATACAGTAATTGTGTGTAGATACGGGTCCACCATGACCCATCTCTTCCCTGTTTTCAAATGTTCTCATAAACTGCTGTGACCACCACCTGCCCAGTGGAAAGGAAGGAAAAACTTTGTTGGCATCACTCTATGCCACCAAAGCCACTGAGGGAACACTCGTGCACCTGTGTGCAGAGACCCACTCCCTGTCATGTGCTCTCACACACGCTTACATGTTGCTGCATGCACACACAGTATATTGTCATTGCATTAGGCTCTAATCATACTGTTTTATTGGGTGGAAAATACTGTCTTAGGTTAGGTTTTCTAGAAGGAGATTCTGAAGTAGAGTTTCAAGTGATTTACGGGGAAGTAATCTCAAGAGTAGAGGGTCAGGGAAACAAGGAAGGTAGAAGAAAGCTAAGCAAAAAGTGATCTCAATTGGAGACTGGCTTCCTTGGGGGAGGCTCCAGGACCTGAATTGCACCACAGAGTTGATCCCAGACCTGAGTCTTCATGGGCACTTTATAGAAAAACTTATTAATTCAAATTCATTATGGAACTTGTACTGGTATGCCCAAGGGCTAAGATTTATCTTTACACTGAAAAAAACAGTTGCCCAAGCAACAGGATAAAATAAGCATAGTCTAACAGGGCAATTTCATTAGGAGCCAATGGATTTCAAATGCTTTGGAAGCATTTTTTTCTCATATTAATTCATTGCCTGCTACATACCATGCATGTGCTAGATACTAGGGCTATAGCAATAATGAGACAAATACTTCCTCCTACTGCCTATAATTAATTTTGCATTATTCTGATAATTAAAACAAATGTAATCTGGAATGTAAATGGAAATCTAAGAACAACTTTTTTTACTCACATGATTTATTAGATGCCGCTATAATTAACAGTGAGTAATTAAATTTGGAGATGTTGGACTTTCTAATTAATTAATTAATTATTCTTCATTTTTATTGTTGACCCTATTGTGGATGTTCCCACCCACCCCTTCTTTCCCCCCTTCCCTCTGGTCATCACCACACTGTTGTCTGTGACCATGGGTTATGCATATATGTTTTTTATGAAAGAAGGTGAAGAGATTAGCTAAAAACAACTTTTGGATAACATTTTGTGACTTGGGTTAACAAAACTCTATTTATATTTAAAAATTAAATTTTAGTCTTTTAGTAATCATTTCTGGTCACAGTCATATATTCCACATAATATTTTACTTTTCCTGGGTACAAGATTTTGAAAATGTGCTCATCTAAAAAAAGTGTTAACAAGAAATTTTATTAAAATTATGATTCTTTGGAGTTTGTATTTCTTTTATCAGGCTTATTGTCATCATATCTACCTCATTAATTTCTCTTTTTTCCTTTTCACATTGAAGAAATATAAGATGCACATTGACCGAAACACTGGTATAATTGAAATGTTCATGGACAAGCTCCTGGATGAGGATGAGGGAACATATACTTTCCAGCTTCAAGATGGAAGAGCAACTGGCCATTCTACTCTTGTTCTCATTGGAGATGGTAAGAACTCTGTGGAACATTAACCGGGATACTTTGCTGCTCCCTTTAATGAAAATGGCACAAAAGTGGTCATGTGGAAGGTAGTAGGAATTGTTCTTGTTTGGATTCCCATGCTTGAAATACAATTCTCAGTTAATACTTTCCATAGTACTTCATTACATAGAAGTGAAAGTTAATTTCAAAGAATACCAAATTTATCCCTGGCCTACAGGCAGAACTGTATATAAATTATCTCATCTATAAACAAATATTTACGACTAAAAGTAGTAAAGTGAAGACATTGCAGTACAACCAAGATTGTATATGTGTCTCAGAAACAAACTGTGATACTATCTTATGATGTGTGCTTATCTTAAATTGCTTAAATTAAGAAGAAAAATATGCAAAAGTAGACCATTAATTAATCATACATCCGATTGTACTTCAGCTGCCAAAAAACAATGTGGGAACCATCAAGATTGAAAATGTGGCATTTAACAAAGCAATGGGGAGGGTGGCCTGCTCTCTCCACTTCCAATGTCCAGTACTATTTCACTATTTCCTAGCTCCATGACCTTGAACAAATTGCTTAACCTTTCCAAGCCTATTTCTTCATCTGTGAAGACTGAAAATGAATAAAGTGGTCATGATGTACTAATGTTATAATAATGAACATAAATCACTTAGCACAGTGACTGCCATGCACATTTATACCACTCCACTCAGTTTCTTACTTTCTTGTTTTTTACTTTTTAGTTTATAAAAATCTCCAGAAAGAAGCTGAATTCCAGAGGCAAGAATGGATCAGGAAACAAGGTAAAAACAATCAGTGAGTGAAGAAGTAGCTTCAGTTTCTTGAACAAAATATTCCAAGATTATTTATACAACAAATTAAAATCAATGTTACTACTTATGTTAATACGGCTACAAATAAAAAATAATTGAAAATATTTATTATTAAATAGGTATTCATCTAAAATGTTTAAAAACGGAATCTTGAATTTTAAAAAATTCACTTCAAATATAAATTACATTAGAATTTAAGAATGAGCTTTCATGGTTGGAGCATTGTCTCAAACACAAAATGTTGCAGGTTTGATTCCCGGTCAGGGCATATGCCTGGGTTGCGGTTATGATCCTGGTCAGGCAAATATGGGAGGCAACTGATTAATGTTTCTCTCACACATTCATGTTTCTCTCTCTCTTTCACTTCCTGTCTCTCTCTAAAAAAAAATTTTAAATCAATAAAAACATCCTTGGGTGAGGATTAAAATAAAAAAAAAAGAATGAGCTTTGATTTTTGCTTTCATGACTAATAGGGTGATCACTGATATTATTAATATTTTCTAGGTCCACATTTTGCTGAGTATTTGAGCTGGGAAGTGACTGGTGAATGTAATGTACTATTGAAGTGTAAGGTAAGAAGTAGATAAATTTTTAACATTTGAGACAAGGGAAATAAAGATAAAATAGAATGTGAGAAGAGGAAGATCAACTTTTCATCTCTTCCATTTGAACCAAATGATAAGCAACACATCCTTACTGCTGAATGTTACTGTAATGTTTGGTTTGTAAGAAACATCTAACATAAAACAACATAAAAATATGGGAAGGCAACATGATCATTCTTATTCATTACCCACACCCTAGTCAATAAGGACAGACTATTCTGTGTGTGCTTTTAAGTAAGACTTTTTTTCAGAGCAGCTTTAAGTTCACAGTAAATTGAAGGGAAGGTACAGGGATTTCCCATTAACCCTCTGTCCACACACATGCACAGCTTCCCCCAATGACAACATCCCCCACCAGAGTGGTTCATGTGTTACAACTGATGAGCCTGCACTGACCCATCATTATCACCCGCAGTCTGTAGTTTACATTAGGCTTCACTCTTGATGTTGTACATTCTGTGGACATGGACAACTGTATAAATGACATGTGTCCACCATTATAGTATCATACAGAGTATTTTGACTGCTCTCAAAAGCCTCTGTGCTCCACCTGTTCAACACCCCCCCCCTTTATTTTTAAATTATTAATCTCAAAAGAATCTCACACTGTCTTCGTTTTAGGTCAAATCTATATTTTAAGTGGTAGATCTATTCCAGAATCATTCCAGCTACACTGCTTCCAATGAAAATTTAGCAATTCCCTATCTAAATTTTGTGACTAGTACGATAATACTTTTGTGTATTGGCCAGCTCTGCTACTGGTTTTGAGACCACCATGCTGCCATGAGGGAGAGGTAAAGTGTTTGCAGCCCAGAATCAATTGTTTAATTAGGCCTTTGGAAAGATTTAGAAGAAGCAATTCACATTGCGTCCTGAATTATTTTGTACCTTAGCACATGGTGTTCAGCTGAGTGAGTCATCAAAATGTTTTGGATAAGGAACTCTGCTGGATGAAGCTGAAGTGTGAAGGTTGTGATGGTGAACAGGTACTCCAAGGTAGAAGTGAGGCTTTGGCATTTGGCATGTAGTTGTCATATAAAAGCCAGAATCCAAGTGCCCCAGTCTCTTCTAGGTCTGATGAAATTTAAAGAAACAGCAGTCTACCATAAATGTATAAGAAAAATAAATTCTAGGTTTTATCCTCTCAGGAAATGGCAACGCTTAAAAAACAATTTCTCAGGCAGCAGCTAAAACCCTCACTACCTCTTCTCCTAGCTGTCCACTTCCATGTTGTCCCCTACTGACTTTCTCCTGCACACTGCCTACCCCATAAACCAGGGAGGCCCACATGTCCATCTTCCTTCTTTCTGTGCTACCTATTGCAGTAGCCTTCTGGGCGGTGAGCTCTAGTGTTCCATCTGATGGCTTTCCTCAGGAGAATTAGCCTCTTACCCAGCTTCTGGACAATCAAGGGGAGCCTAGAAAGAGGTTCTGAATTCATAATACTGTATTGATATTGTTACAATGTCTGGAATGGCTGCCTTCTTTCAGTTTCTCTGATAATATCTTTTCTCAAGGCCCATGTCAGTCATCTCTTCCATAAAGCCTTCTCCTTCTCAGTCTAGGTAGAATGAACCTTCCTCTGTCCTTTCATAGCTCTTTGTTGCATTATTATAGCAATTTACGTACATTTGGCAATTACATATCCATTATAGTTAATGCAGTGTGTGTGTGTAGCCAAACATTCAGACTCATGGAACTATCATGGGCCCCACTTGGAACTAGTCTATTCAAAAGACTATAAGGTAAGAACTCCAGGTTGCCTGCAGGGCGGTACGGGGCATTCCTCTCCTGTAGGAGTGCATATTGGAAGTGCCACCTCCAGATGACAGCTCAATTGCAAGGAGATAAGATCTGCTTTGGTCAGATATAGGAAACACCGTAGCTTTTAAAATACTTCACTCCCCGAGGTGCCCATACCCCTTGTAACAACTCCCTAGACAGAGCTTCCAGGGTCCCCACAAGGGACATGCACAAATTACAAGAATCAGTACACTCGGGGAAGCCCAAAGCTATGGGGTCCATTTCCATCCTGGGAGGGATGGATGCAGCTCTCCAATCAGGGGCACTTTCTATTGTAAGCAATGTCGCCTAGCAACACACGTTCTATAATTCAGAAACCAGTTTAAAGGATCATAAAGAGCATTTGTATTGGTTTTACTATGTTGTTACCAGTGCTGGTTCTTATTTTATTAACCAAAATGTTTTAACATTTTAAAACTTGAATGACCTTGTTTTTAATGAGTTATAATTGACATATAACCCAGAAGTTTAAAGTGTACAACATAATGATTAGATATATGTATAGTGAGATGATTAACTGAATAACTGGACAAATGTATTTACAAGTCCCCAAAGAGGAAATACAACTATAAACAAACAGATGAAAATTTGTAATCTTATTTTTAAAATTTTTAACATAACCCCCCTCCAAATTTCTTTGCAAAGCTTCATTTATCTTTTAAAAAATATTTAGATATATATTTTGAGGCTTACTTGTTCCGTTCTGTTGATAAGCCATTTGTTTTATCATGTGACACAGACCATACTTTAATCTGATAGGATTTGTCTTCCTATGGTTTTCAGATCTTTATTTTCATTTAAGTCCGTCTGTATGTTAGTGTGTATGTATCTATTTTTTCTTTTCTTGTCCACTAGCACTATTAAAGTCAAGTTTTACTGCTGTAAATAAAGATGCTACTGATTTAGGTTTATCCATTTGTATTCACTTTATTCTAAACTCTTTACCAGTTAAAATTGCTTTGAATTAATTCCTTTAGCATCTTCTAACTCTAAGGTTAGTGCTTTTCCTTCTATCTGAGGCCACATTAACAACTACTCATAAGAGTTGCATTCCCTTATTACAAGAAGTGTAATTATGGTTTTTCTTCTAGGTGGCAAATATTAAGAAGGAGACCCATATTTTGTGGTATAAAGATGAAAGGGAGATATCGGTGGATGAAAAGCATGACTTTAAGGACGGTATATGTACCCTGCTTATAACAGAGGTAGGTGACAATAAGTGTAAAATGTATACATTAGTTCTGCACCCTATTTTCTCTCCAGAACCAGAGACTAGATTCTGTATTCCTTTGTCCTGGGCATTTGTAGTATCTTACTTCTAACTGCTCCAAAGATCTGTGTCCTGACTTCATCTAAAAAGCAAGCTGTAGGAACACAAAAGCTTCTCTCACCTTGTGATATGCATGGATTTGTCACATATCCAACCAATATCAGCTGGGAATTAAGTGGATCCTTCTTCATTTGCTCTTAAGCCTAACGATAACTTGTTTCCCAAAAGTACAATCAGAATAGTATTCATATAAGTGTAGATTTTTATCTTCTTTTTGTTTAAAAGAGCATACCTTTCAAATATATGAAGGCAGAGTAAAAGATATGGACTTATTAAGTCTCAAATCAATTTTAGCCATAAAGGGTGAGAAATCAGGACTGCTAGGTCAATTTATAATGGATAGGTTTACCTGCAAACTATTCATCGCTCACATGGTTAAATGTTGTTCAGTGTGTGTTTTGATGGCAGTTCTATAAATAACAGGGCTTTAAAAATGCAAACACCAACTCTGAGGCCACGATAACCTCCAATGTGGTATATGTATCCCTCCCTTAGTTTTCCAAGAAAGATGCTGGGATTTATGAAGTTATTCTGAAAGATGACAGAGGAAAAGATAAGAGCAGATTGAAGCTTGTGGATGAAGGTCAGTCCAGCAGCTGCTGGGGTCTGTTTTGTGTGTTCTACATACAGGTTTCCAGAATTATGAGTGAGACTGAGCTGGTGATCAAAGTCATGCTGATTTTTTTATCCACAGATTTTGCTTTAATGGAAATTCCAGCAGAGTGAACTACTGTTATATTGAAAAATACTTCATTCTAAGTTCCCCTAGAAATCAGAAGTGTACTTTTGATCCTCAGAGAATTTATAGTCCACAGTCCACCAGGGGTTTATTTTCAATATAAATCATCATTTTTGTTCCAACCCTATAAAAAACGTTACAGGATCAAAAACTGTGAGAAGCATGTTGCAAAATAATCCACCCTTAAATGATGACAAGAAAGATTTATATATGAAACTCTAAGCCTCTAAGTTATTAGCAGAGCATGAAAGTAATTTCCACTTTTCAGAGACTACTAAGGACATAATACATCATGATAGCAAAGACCTATATGTGACCCACAAACTTCCAATTTTGTTCCTGAACAAGATCTTTAACAATATTGCTAACAAACAGCAGAAGTCTGACTTTGATTTCACCTTCCTAACTCTTGGTGGAGACAGGACTAACTGTGTTTATTGGCAAAAAACATTATTAGGCTGAAAAATACCAGATTTATAGATGGTTAATGTATTATGAATTGATAACACAGATAAGAAAACTTCCTCTAATAGGAACTAAGGCTTCCTGGGACTTAAGAAGAAGAGACTCTTAAAGCCAAGAAACTTCCTGGAAATCTTATTGTGGATCTTTCTCTAGAGTGTAAATGTGACAAAAGTTAGAGAATTGGAGGGGAAAATATCAAAATAAGAGCAAGGATCTTTTACAACTTGATAAAAATGGAATTATTCACTCCAAGAACACTTATTTTCAATTGGTCAACAAATTTATCTTGTGACCAGTACCCTCCACCAGATAGAATATTTTTGAGAGCAATGCTGATAGTTCTGAGATTTCACCTTAAAATGAGCATTTCTTTGCT
This sequence comes from Myotis davidii, assembly GCF_000327345.1. Taxonomy (NCBI): domain Eukaryota; kingdom Metazoa; phylum Chordata; class Mammalia; order Chiroptera; family Vespertilionidae; genus Myotis; species Myotis davidii. The sequence continues at coordinate 2,902,482 of NW_006289416.1, forward strand.
AAAGTTTTATCTGTGAATCTCCATCCACAGCCTTTCAAGAACTGATGACTGAAGTATGTAAAAAAATAGGTAAGTTAAAATGTTCTCACCATGACAGTGCTTCATTATTCTTCTGGATGGGTTTACAGGTGTATGAAATATGCTATTTTCTTCTTTCAGCTTTGTCTGCTTCAGACCTGAAAATTCAGAGCACGGCTGAGGGCATCCGGCTGTACTCTCTTGTTACTTACTACCTGGATGACCTGAAAGTTAACTGGTCCCACAAGTAAGTAATGGGAGCTTAATTGCTGTGTAGAAATTCCTTCTCCATTGAAGTGAAGAAAAAAAAAGTTGGAAAAACAACAGCAACTCTCTGTACTCTCAGCTAAGGAGTCTTCTGACCTCTCAGGCCTGACTTGATGAGTATAGGACAGAAACACCCAGGCCACTCCCTTTGTGTGAGTTAGCACTTTGCCTCAACACATATAGGGTGAAACCGGTGAGGCCTAGGAGCATGTCTCTGTGACCGGGGAAGTGCTATAATTCGTGCACATCTTTATAATGTGATCTCCACCTCCAGACGGTTGTGTCTGGGCTCCCTCTGCTTTGCAAGTATCCAGAGCCAGATGCCGATTCTCTCTTTCTACACACAGCTACCCATGCTATGATCTGGAACAAAACTAAAGCAGCATGTACCAAGAGACACTAAATTTCCCACTATATTAATTAGTGGCCTAATTCACCAAAGAAGCCTAATCTGAGAAGTGTCCAGCTTTGTTATTGTTCTTTGTAGCAATTGGCATAGTTGGGTCATTGGCATGTTTCTTGTCCTCCCTCGGAAGGCTTTGAAGATCTCCAGATCACTTTGGGAAAATGTAGTTGAACTGAATTGAGCCTGAAGATCTGTTCTGATCTCGGGCTTCCTTTGTGGAGTTCTAGAGGGGTTGCATTCAGGTTCACCTCTGGGATTCCAAGAGCCAAAATGGGTTTGTAAGTCAAACCAGTTCTCCCATGTATACTGTGGATGTTATCCTAACCTCTGTGCTTCCTTGAAATTTCCTGAGCTGAAAGAGAGCAGCAGCCTGGCAGAGAAATCTGATGGGGCACAGCCGCCTTCAGCCCACACTAAGGATGCAGCTGACACTCATTCTCCAAGTCCGATGAGACCCCCTGAGCAGTAGGTCATTGCGGCACCCCCAGGAGGACACAGATAACAATGTTTATATCTTCCCTTCAGTGGGTATTTACAATATACCCGGTACTTCCAAGCCATTTAGATGTATGAATTCATTTAACATACCCAACTCTTTGGAGGAGATACTTCTTACTTCGGTGAAGAGGAAGTTTGGGCTGAGGGAGGTGACTTGCCTGAGGTCACACAGCAAAGTGGTGGATGAGGGCCAGTCCAGGCAGCCTGGCTCCAGAGGCCTCCTGTCATGGCACTGGCCCTGTGTTCAAGTTGCATTAGAAGTCTTAGTTAACATTTAACCAGAGCTGGGTCCCACAGAACAACCATTTGTGTTTTCTTTAAAATGACTTTCCTATTTTGTAGAACAATGTCTTATTTATTATTACTATTGTTAATTTCCTGAATTCTTAAAAAATGAGAAGTGAAAGTCCAATGTAGAATTCTTGGGGTTTCATTCCTTTATCCAATTTCTTTCAGAATATATTGTAGGGAAGTATAAATTAAAATAGATCAAATTCCAGGAAATTCCTCTGTGACATCTAAGACATTCTAATATATCAGTCTGAAGAATAAGAGAAAATGAGGTAATTGAATCATCAATCAAAAAGCTTTATACCTCATCTCTAAAAGAATTACTTGTTCAGAAAACTTAGAACACTGAGTTCTGAACAAATTGCTATTAGACTAACAAGGTATAAACTTCTTACATCACTTGGTTTACTAGTCATTTAAATAAATGTTTTTTGTGTCCACCCGCCTATGAAAGATTCAGGAGTCAAGGATTGTGTTCACTGTCGTTATGTAGGTATGTGACATGATGAAAAAAATACTTGAACTGGGTTTTAGTCTTGACATTGCTCCTCTCTTTCCATTGATATTAAGCAAGTTATTTAATTTTCTGAATCTCACTAAATAATACCTGCTTTATCTCATAACACTGATGGATCCAACAAATGAATGAAATTAATGGCACTTTGTAAACCATAAAGTGCTTTACAAATTTAAGGTACTATTAGGCATGTTAGCCAGAGATTAAAGAATTCAAACATTTATTATAGCAAAGCAGAGAACTGTCTGTCTAGCTCTCTAAGACAAATATATTGCTCAGGTTAAAGTCTATGGATACAGATGGGTTCCTTTGTCTTACATTTTATGGCATTTTAATTTTAATATCTTTTATAGAATGTGCTGTATAAGAAAAAGCTGACTGTTTGAAAACAGAAACTTTTTGGTGGAGATTTTTATTTTTCAAGGTTTTTTTAAAGTTTATTTTGCATATTGTAACTATAAACAGAATTAGAAAATACATTTATAATATCATATTATAAGTTATAAAGTATTTATAATATATTATCCATAGTTTTCCTAGTCATATTAGGAACATTTTGGGATTATACCTTAGTCTTTTCTCTTTGCATAATTGTTAATAAAATTAGGTAGTTCTAGTGCCTTTTCCCCTTATTTCTTTGAAGTTACTTTTAACATCATTGAGAGTACATCTACCTGTACCTTTCTCTTACTTCCTCTATAACAGCGACATTTCTAGATCCTCAGATCACAAAACAAAGGGTTCTATTTGCTTGTATTCTCTTGCAAAGAACACAATGCTTGGGTCTGCTCTTGACCTACTGTAGAACACTGCGAAACTCACATCCAGGAACAGAGAAGGTGCCTCATTCATTCTGGCAGCAACTCTTCTTTTCATTCACTCTTGGCCTTACTAGTGCATAATTACTTGTGTTTTAAATAGCTCTCTAACAACATATGTCAATAGATGCCAGCCACATGTGAACCTCCTTAGGTCTGTTTTTGATTAGCTTGTAAAATCCGATTTATATTCATAGAGCATCTGCATGAAATATACAGTAACATAATATGTTCCCTGGCCTTTTCACTTTAAAGATTCCCTTAGTCCTACAAATAAGCCCAAGCAAAAACAAAGATAATTAATACCACTGAGAAGTATTGATGTTGCAATCTGCCTGGGCCCCAGACTGCTATTGTGAGTTAAATGTGAGCCTCTCAGACGCCCTCCCTCACCCTTCACCCTGGGTCTTGAAATCCAAGTTTAGTGACTCAGGCAGGGCCCATCATTGCTCTGAAGCTGTGGACCACATGTGGATCCCATATTATTTGAAAGCCTGTAAAACTTTATGATAAGACCATCAATAAGGGACAAAGTAAAGGTCAGCTCTGGATGAAAGCAAACAATAACGATGTTTTCTTTGATTTGAACAGTGGGACTGCTATTAAGTACACAGACAGAGTTAAGAGCGGAGTCACCGGGGAGCAGCAGATCTGGCTGCAAATCAGCGAGCCCACTCCGAATGACCAAGGGAAATATGTGATGGAGCTTTTTGATGGCAAAACAGGACACCAGAAGACAGTGGATCTTTCTGGACAAGGTAAATGGATATTCTGCAGGTTCAAACTTACTATAGAGGAGTGGGCTTTTTAAAAAGAATGGTGAGCCCTAGTGGTTTGGCTCAGAGGATAGAGCGTCAGCCTGCGGACTGAAGGGTCCCAGGTTTGATTCCAGTCAAGGGCACATGCTCAGGTTCCGGGTTCGATCAATGGTTCTCTCTCATCATTGATATTTCTATCTCTCTCTCCCTCTCCCTTCCTCTCTGAAGTCAATAAAAATATATTAAAAAATAAAATAAATAAAAATAATGAAGGGTGATAAGAGGTCAATACACTTACCTATTGGAAGATGATTGGAGATTTTAGTAAAGCAGTTTAAATTCAACCACAGTGGTAGAAGTCAAGAATTTCAATGGTTGGAGAATCATTGAAAAGTAAGCACTACTCTTTCAAGATGCATACAAAAGAAAGGCAGATTGATTTACTATCACTTGAGCAAGGACAAACACTGGAAAAGCATAGTTTTTATGGGGATTGAAATGTGATCATGTTCATGGATTCCAAGAAATCCACTGAGTTGGAAGGACTAAAGATGTGAGTGAAGGAAATAATGATGTATCAGAGTTCAGAAGGATGGAAGGGTGGAGATCCAGGGCAGGGGTGGGAATAAGTGTGACTAAGCAATGACAAATACTGAGGACAGAAAGAAGCTGGAAAAGTTGGATCCTTATGGTTATCGGTTGAAAGAATGGGGGTGGAGGTGTGGTTCTGGAGAGACAAGGTAAGAGAAGAAAGTCACAGGAGATGAGGAAAAAGGGCTTCCACCTAAGAACATAGAAAAAAGGCGATGTGTAGCTATTACTTAAAACGTAAAAAGTTAAAACATACAGTCATAAATAAAAAATTAAAAACACTGTGTGCCATTTCTATCTCCTAGTACTGTATTCTTCATCTTATTTATTATTTCCTTAAAAAAATAAAATAGTCTGTATGACGTTACCGGAAAAGATTGGGGACTGACTTTTTCTTCCACTTCTTCATATATTAAAATATAACCTAGCCCTAGCTGGTTTGGCTCAGTGGATAGAGCATCGGCTTGCGGACTGAAGGGTCCTGGGTTCGATTCCAGTCAAGGGCACATGCCCAGGTTGCAGGCTTGATCCCCAGTGGGGGGTGTGCAGGAGGCAGCCAATCAATGATTCTCTCTCATCATTGATGTTTCTATCTCTCCCTCTCCCTTCCTCTCTGAAAAAAAAAAGCAACCTAAATATGTAATAGCTCTCACTGTTTTAATCCTCAGAGAGTAGATTCATAATTTAGAAAACAGTCTTTCAACCCTGCCTTGAGTGGTTTTGTAATGTCTCTTAACCTTGCCCCGCCCACCATAATTGCTGAAGGGTCTCTGTAGGGATCGAGAGGCTGCCCCCCGGGGCTACACTCTCTGGGCCACACTGTGTCTGAGTCACATCCCACAGTGACAGGGGATTTCTTCTGCAGACCATTGGATACTTTGAAACACAGTAGAAAAAGGAAAATAAGAAGTGGATAGATTTAAAACTTAAAATTTTTTTTCTGGCCCATCAGGGCTTAGTTAGCTACCCTGCTCTCAAGTCCCCCTTAAGCAAAAGGCCTAACTAGTCTACCTCCAGAGATGTTAAGCCTGGCTTTATGCTTTCGTTTTTCCCTCTGGAAAAGGAAGGGGGTGGACTAGTGTTATATAAATGTTTTCTGTACAATATTATGATTCCTAGACCACAGAGGCTCTTTAAAGGCAAGGTGGGAGGGACTTCAAAATGAAGTTGCCTTTTCAGCTGAAGTCTTCAAAGTGGCTCACCCTGCAGTCTCAGGGAAACAGATTATTTAGAACTCTGTAGCTCTCCTTTCCTCGTCTCGCTCGCCCTTTATCTCTTCTCTGCACAGCGGAGAAGCATTGTTTCAGGCAAGCACGGGCACGCCTGTGGCTGCAGGAATTCCTTGTGCTCTTTAATACAAATAGGTGGGCCAGGCCACGGGACATAGAAACATTTAACTGTCCAGCTAGGAGGCGATGGCTTATGGGATGATTTAATAAGAGAAAGGCCTATTTGAAGCTCAGGATGCTTATTAGACAACCAACTTTTATTTGAAGCAGACCTTTATTCCCTTTTTATCTCTGGTGGAGCTAATTCTTGGCCTTCCCGTTTGAAGAGTTGAAGGCCTCTCACAGAACTGAGAACTTCTAAAGTCCACTATTTCATATTTTCTACCTAGAAAGTATTTGCTTAAGTCCATCAAGTTGTAGAGTGAACACATAGGCACAGGGCCAGCTTATTTTTATCTGCACTGATCACATGGACCTCATGCTGTGAATTTAAACAGCCCCTCTGTGTTGTCAATTCTGGCTGAGCAAATTCTAACTTCTCTTTTTCCCCTTAAAGATTATGAGGAAGCCTTTGCCGAATTCCAAAGATTAAAGTAAGTCTTCTTCTGCCTCGCAAAGGCCAAGTGCATGCACTAATTTCTCTGGAACACCCTGGGTGCTGCTCCCCCGTCTGAGTAACAGGGAGGGGCTTTCCTTTAGACAAGGGCAGTGAAACCAGTGCTCCCCACTGCTGTGTTGAACAGCAGAATGTCTGTAGGGCCATGAGACACAGGCAAGGTTAGCTACTCTGAAACACCACTAAAGCCACATTCTTCTTTCTTTGTGTGTTTGTTTGTTTCTCTCAATCACAGACAAGCTGCCATTGCCGAGAAAAGTAAGTAAACCTTGTTCTTGCTTATTCCTAGCATAGTTTCAAAATGTAACTTTTATTTTCTATTATAACTGCAGATGGAAAAGAGTAAAAGCAGTTTTTTTTCCTTTTTTTTTTTTTTTAATCTTAGGCCTTCTACATATGTTTTCATTTAGTCTCTTGAGTAAGGATGTCTATTATGAAAAGAAGGTCTCAGGTTACAGTATAGGAATATCACCCAGGTCTTACCTTGAGCCAGCGATTTGGGAAAATCTCCAGGCTGCAACTCATAAAATAGGTTGTTAATCACCTGCAGCAGGCACAGCGTATCAGAAACATTTGGGTACATTAAAGGAAAAAAGAAATGAGAATCTGCGTACATTTATATGAGGTAAATCACAAGCACTCCCGGTGTCCCTGAGAGCCCCGCAGGAGAGACAACATTTCACTGGACACCGTCCCGGTGAACACACACCGAACTGTCAGGTCCACCCAGAAACGTGTTCTATCAACTGTTTGCTTCACACATAGAGATTTCGAGAAGGACTCGGTCTTATGGCATTCCATAAGTCACAGACTGATTCGTCATAATAACTCTGGTTCTTTAGCAGTGGGGGAGGCATGACTTGAAAAATGTTGAGGGTTAAAACTTCGAGTTGTCCTGAGCTGGAGTGGAAAGGGCCTGAGCAGGGGAAGGAGTAGGAAGTGAAGTCATCTGTCTGCCTCGCAGTGGCTCCAGGCGACTCAGAATGGAACTTTTCACCTTGGCCATGTGCTGCTGTCCTCCGCCTAAACTCCCGCTCACCCTGGCTTGTGAGGTGGCTGCTGGTGGTGAATAGGGCAGACGGCAGCACCAGGGGCCTGTGGGGAGTGTCCAGGGACAGGGAGTTTTTCTTGTTGGCACCTGAGTATGTCCCTCCCACTCAGACACACAAGCAAAACCAAGCCCGAGGCGGCAGCAGTTGACAGCCACGCCCCATTCTTGAACTCTCTAGTGGGCAAGAAGCCCAACCTTCCCTCCAGTTCATGAACAGTTTCCTAAGATCACTGGGTCACCGCAGTTTAGAGCTGGAAGAGATGTTAGAGCTTTTCTAGCTCTCTGTTTTTAAACTTTTACAAGCCATGGAACACTTAATTCACACAAAATCTTCCACACAGACCCCATATATAAAGTAGGTAAAGGCAGAGTTATCTTCATTGGCTCCTTGACTCAATACCCCATCTTGACCTTCTCTCCGGCCCCCTCAGAGGAATCCCATGGACTCTGTGCACATTTCTAATCCAACCCTCCCCCCATTCTATAGATGAGAAGACTGAGGTCCACACAGTGATGTGACACGCTTAATATCACACAGCAAGTGGCACAGGGACCCAGATGATGGCTTGGGCTTATAAGTGGTGTAAGGTGCAGTGAAATCAGTGGGAGAATGCAGTCAACACTCAGCTAAAGCTTTAGCCCGACTTAGTGGAGAAGGGAATTGTAGAAATATGGGTCAAGAGCTACACATTCATGAAGTAGGCCTACAAATGAGACAGCGGCAGCCATAGCATTGGTATCAGAGAGGGTGATTTTGAGTGAATTACAGAAGGCATCCTTCCCTGGGGCTGAGCAGTCAGTCACACACAGGATACATGGCTTGGCTAGGGAGTCAGCCCTGGATTTCACCACCTTGGCTGCACTTTGTCCCTTCACCTTGAAGCCTTTATACTCATGGCCATAGACAGCAGCCGTGCATAGTGCTACCAAGAACTATCAGGATACGAGAGAGGGAAGGTTTATAGGGAAAGCCTCAAAGAAAGCCCATGTCTGCACGAACCGCCAGATCTCCCTGACATAACACTTCCAATTATGCAACCTTTTTTCATCATAGGGAAGCCCATAAAAGAGGCCACACAGAGCTTGGAGGTTGTCCATAGTGATCTGCTCTGCCTCCTCGAGCTGAGCCCCACTGAGCTGCAGAGGGGCCAGGACTGAAAATAACCATGAAAATGATAGAGCGGGTCTTGATCCAACAAAGAGATCTCAAGCTGATATTTTAGGCACGGATAGAGGCTCCTGCACTCATGAAATATGTGTGTGAAGAAGGATTAACATTTCAGCATCACTGGATCATTTTTAAATTTTGCATGTTAAAAGCAGGTATAAAGTTACTGTAGGGAGAAGGAGACTAAATTGGAAAGTTAGTTCCCTGGGGTGGTTTTGTGAATGTGATCGCTGATGCTCAATGTTTCAGTGATTAACCAGAAATGCCTATTCTTGCAGATCGCGCCCGGGTGGTGGGTGGTCTCCCCGATGTGGTCACCATCCAGGAGGGCAAGGTAAGCATGAAGCGCTCCTGTCCCTGCTTCTCCCACACTAGGAATGGGTTCCAGTGCCTCAGACGTTGTTCTATCTTTTACGATACATACCATCCTATGCAGTGGCTGCTTATGCTTGACTTCAGAATAGCCAATACAAGGTTCAAAATGCAGCCATTTTTCCAATCATCTTAATATTTTGGGCCAAGCATCCGGATGCAAGTCTGTCTAATGTGGGCACATGTGGACCACTTAGTATCTTTCTAGAGTCACCCTCTAAAATCACAAGGAGTAGAAAATGTTCAATCATAACTACATGACAAATGTAACCAAAGGAAGAAGTGACTTCTAACACCTGGTGGCAAAGGGGCTGTCTTTTCAAACACCTCACCTTTGGAAGGAGACACGATGCTCCATGGATGTCGATAGGCTCTATTTCGGTTGAAAACTGATTTCTGTTCGTAAGTTTTAAATTAGTATCACCTGGCTCCATAATAATCTCTGAAAAGCAATGAACATATTTTCTAACCTGGATTCGCTTTCTTCATCCCTGTTTCATTAAAAACAGGTTTAATATCAACCCATGAACCAGGAGGTCATGGTTGATTTCCAGTCAGGGCACATGATCAGGTTTCGGGCTCAATCCTCAGTAGGGAGCGTGCAGGAAGCAGCTGATGAATGTTTCTCTCTCATCGATGTTTCTATCTCTCCATCCATCTCCCTTCTTTTCTCTCTAAAATCAATAAAAAAAAAACAAGTTTAATATACCAGTCATAGGGGTATTTATAGTAGAATAAAACCTTTTCTCACCTCAAAATGATAATGAAGACATATGATGGGTGATTGGAACTAGAGTGATAAAACAAGGTTTATCTAAAGTTTAGTGAGAGGTAGGTTTCATCCACCTGTGTTTCTTCATAGTGAAACAGGACTACAGTTTACTTTAAGCTCAACCATTTACAGGGTTGCTTTTGTTTTAAACTCTATTTTCCATTTTCCTCACCTAATGAGGTTCAAAATATGCAACTCACTGGGTCATAGTGAAAATTAAGAGACAGTGTATATGTGAAAATACTTTGTGATCTATAACTCAAATCTAGAGTATGGATAATAGTTTTCCATAACATCTAAGGTACTTAGTTTTGTTTGGTTTTGTTAAAAGTCTTAACCCCCAAGTAATCACAGTTTCCAAAACCTGGCCCACTTGGAGAAGACTAATGGCAATAGGTTGACTCATATTTTTCTTGAAATGTATTTGTAGAATAATTCAGTAATAAATGCTAATTAATCCTGGAAAGAAAACAGATTTCTTAATCTATGCAATTTTAAAAGATACTCTTATAGAAGAGATCACAGGTGGTCATGTAAGACTCTATAGAAGGACATTTAGAAGGATATCCTTTTCCCTGTGTGCCCTAGTTATTTTTCTTATAATTACTGGATTTTTTTTTTAAATATATTTTATTGAATTTTTACAGAGAGGAAGGGAGAGAGATAGATAGTTAGAAACATCAATGAGAGAGAAACATCGATCAGCTGCCTCCTGCACATCTCCTACCGGGAATGTGCCCGCAACCCAGGTACGTGCCCCTGACTAGAATGAAATTTAAAATGTGAAATAAATTCAACATTTTTGGCTATCAGGGAAATGCAAATTAAAACCACATTGAAATACCATAACACACCTATCAGAATTGCTAAAATAAAAAATAGTGACAACAAATGCTGGTGAGGATGCAGAGAAACTGAATCACTCACACATTGCTGTTGGAAATGTAAATCAAAATTGTACAGCCACTCAGGGAAACAGGTTGGCAATTTCTTAAAATATGAAACATGCATTTACCATATGACCCAGCAATTGCACTCCTGGGCACTTATCAGAGAGAAATTAAAACTTATGTTCACATAAAAACCTGTACACAAATGTTTCTAGCAGCTTTATTCCTAATAGCCCAAAACGGTCCAGATAACGCTTAGAGATATGACCACAACATGGCACATACTCAGTGATAAGCATGAACAAATCATTGGTACTTGCAACAATTTGGATGAATCTGCAAGGAATTATGCTGAGTGGAAAAGGCAATCCAGAAAGGTTACATATTGTCTGATGCTATTGATATAATGTTTTTGAAATTAGAAAATTTTAGAAACAGAAGACAGATTAGGAATGAGATTGGGAGATTGGGAGGTGGGGAGAGGTGGTTGTAAAGGGTAACACGAGAGATCCTGTGGTGATGGAAATGTTCTGTAGCTTGATGGAGGTGGTGGATACGTGAATCTAGACAGGTGGTAGAATTAAATAGAAGTAAACATACACAAATGAGTACAAGTAAAACTGGGGAAATCTAAATAAGATCAGTGGATTGTACAATGTCACTGTACGGGTTGTGATGTTATGCTGTAGTTTTGTAAAATGTAACTATGGGGGGAACTGGGTAAGGGTACACAGGATCTCTCTATTATTTATTACAACTGTATATGAAACAGATTGGGTAGAGTCTGGGGGAGAAATAAAATGAGAAAATGGAATTTGAAAATTAGTCACATTATCTGAAACAGCTGTTAGGGTTCTGCTGCTGGGCTCTGTGACGCAGTTGAAATGCACATGTGAGCAGGTGGTGATTATGGCAATGAGATGTCTCTACTGAGACAGAGTTTGAAATGCCATTTTAGAGTAAAAGGCCTCTATTGATGTGTTTATGAAAGTGAAAATGGAGATGGGATCTGGAATAAGCATTCTCAAATCCGAGTCCCTAAGAAACCTTCTCAGGTTTGTGTTCAAACTGTAACTCACACAGGTGCATATACATAACAAGTTCAAACCCTGATCCGGGAGGTTTATATTTATCCTCCGTTGAGTCATGCCACACCATCAGAAGAACTTTGAAGTTGGATCATCATTATATCTGATATCTCTCCTTTCCTCTCATAAAACCTGTTTTGCAGACACTTAATCTCACTTGCACTGTGTGGGGCGACCCGACTCCAGAGATCTCCTGGCTGAAGAACGAGAAGTCCCTGGACTCGGATGACCACTGCAACCTCAGGTTCGAAGCCGGCAAGACGGCCTTCTTTACTGTCTCCGGGGTGACCACTGCCGACTCCGGCAAGTATGGGCTGGTTGTGAAGAACAAGTATGGCTCGGAGACCATCGATTTCACCATCAGTGTGTTTATCCCAGAGGAGGAGGCGAGGATGGCTGCCGCGAAGCCTCAGAAAGGCGAAAAGTCCAAGTGATCAGACCCGCTGGGAGGGCACGCGAAGGAATCTGGCCTAGGCTACCTTGTGCTACTCGTGTGCAAATGGTTTGGTTAAGTGTAAGGAAGTCTTTGTGCTTTCTACTCCCTATTTTTGGTTTAGGGGAGGAGAGTGGGGATTGTCAAATCTTTTATTCATATTTTTTAAAAGCACCAACTAATATTTTAATAGTTAAGAAAATACCATTGGTAGCACAGATATTAGGAAAGGGTTTTAAGCAAAAGACCAGAAAAAGAGGGACATTGAATAATGATCAGGAAGCAGACGGATGTGCTGTGGAGCAGAGTTTGGATGTAGATTGCAGTTATGCTCCAGTATCTTATGAGAACTGGACTAGTTGTTAAGCAAACCAGTATGTTCGCGTGTTGTGGAGATAGCGGTGTGTATTTCGGTTGGCGGTCTTTTGATTTGGAGCCTCCTCGGTATTAATAAACAGTCCTCACACCTTTTCTCTTCTTCATCAGTGTTTCTCTCATTGTTACTGTTTGGCTACTCATTTGGGTCTCTGCTGCATCTCTCTTGTCACTTCTTGTAGCTCGTCTTCTGATTTAAATTCCTTTGGGTTTAAAGCAGTACCTTCAGAGTAACATCAGGTAAGTCACCCAAGGTCCATTGAGGTTCAGAGGTGTGAAATTGCTCTGTCACTGTACATCTGTTATCTTACTGGACAATTAATTTATTCCATTGTTAAGATACCCAAAGTAATTGAATGAGTTGTGTCCATTAAGGACAATAAAAGGGTCAGTGATGTCTAGTGCTAGAATTGGTAACTAAGGAAAAAAGAGCCCTCATTCTAAATTCAGAGAACTGCCAGATTCGGGGCCTGCTTTAGAAAGTTTGGTTCTTCTCCAACTCCTAGCCCCAACGCCCCCCCCCACCATCACACACACACACACACACACACACACACACACACAATTGCTCATACACCACTGGAGGAAAATAGTAATGGTGAAAACAGGTTCCTCTCTCCCTCTTCCTGTCAAGGGTCAGGAATGGGACAACAGACTCTCTTATACTGTTAGAAGGGGCACCTAAAATCCTCTCCTATGCAAAGTTCTGGACTGGAAACTGCATCTCATTTGACTGTTGCCAATTCCCTTGTCCAGCCAAGTACCCCAAGCTATTGCTGTGACATTGAACATGGGCAGGAGAGAGATGCTGTACTGTCACGAGCAGGCATGGCAAGTAATGAGATCCCTGAGAGTCCAGGGGACCCCATCACGCGTGTGTGTG
>NW_006289416.1:2915536-2927691 GCF_000327345.1 Myotis davidii
GTTTGTGTGTGAGTGTGTGTGAGTGTGTGTGTGTGTGATGGGGGGGGGGGAGAGAGACTAGGACTAGACTTTACACAGAACCTAAATGCACCCCTCACGAGACCAACAGCAGAATCCCAGTGTTGGGAGAAGGTGGAGAGGGAGGTGTGTGCTAGCAGAACCCACTTCCCCATTCCTCATTTCCATGCCACTGGAGCCAAATTGGGGAGAAAACAAGAAGGATTTTGAATCCAATAAAAACACAATTTTAAAACAATGTGTTCTAGCCCTGGTCAGTGTGGGTCAGTTGGTTGAAGCATCATCCCCTACACTGAAAGGTCTCAGGTTTGATTCCCAATCAGGGCACATAGTTGTGGGTTTGATCCCTAGTTGATCGGAGCATCTACAGGAGGCAACCAATCGATGTTTCTCTCTCACATAAATGTTTCTTGCTCTCTCTTTCCGTCTCCCTTCCTCTTCTTCTAAAGCAAACAGAAACATATCCTCGGGGAGGATTCAAAACAACAGCATTTAAAACAATGTGTTCTAAATTCTGAAATTGTTTGAAAGCTTAGGAAATCAAAGTAGACTATCACTGAGATGCACGCCACCCAGCAGAGACTTTCTGGAACACCATAACGGTGAGGGAGAAAAATGGCTTTCGTATTCATAGCTCAATAAAGTGGTTATTAGAATTATTTCAGCCATTATAATGACCATACTGAATAAACTATTATTTGATGACTTAGATAAAAAGCTGTTGTTTCTACAGGGGAAAAAAAACTAAAACTACACATCTATCAATTTGATGTTGAAGGTCCTTTTAACATAAGAATTTTGAATCTGTGACCTGCTAAATGTGATCTATTGGTATACAGAGGATTATATGGGAGCACAGAAAAGACTCTTCAGAGTTTAGTGTTTTTTTTGTTTGTTTTGTTTTTTCAGATGATCAATATAGTTGGGTTCTCTAGCCAGGTTCTCCAGCTTTAAAAATCTAGAGCTTCCTAAATTATTGAAGTTGAGCTTTAAAATCTCATTTTTTTCATTTAAAAATCTATCTATTGAGAAAAGTTATTCTGAAGGTACTTTATAGTATAATTAAATTCCCTTTAACTTGTTAAACTGTATTTATAAATTAACATATTTTCTTTCCATTTTAAGTACTATTTTCTGACTTACCAAACAAAAACTTTGCAAGACCTTAAATAACTTTAATTACCTATAAATTAAGTACATAAATATGGAAAAACTTGAGTCCTCTTAAATGTACTTCTTTGTAGATAAACTTAGTAAGACTGTAACATAAAATCACAATCATTGAACATTTTAAGTCAGAATCATAAAACTAAGCTACTTACTAGGATAAATTTTCTAAGCCATTATAAGTACATAAAAATCAAATATGCACAGATGCCATAATGCAAAAATAATATTACCCAGTTACAGCCCCTATGGCCTGGGGCTAGAGTTTTAATACCCATCAGAACGAGAGGTGTAAACTCAGATTGCTCATAATGGGGAGCTTCATACCAACATCTCTGCACAAGGCTGTGAGCACAAAGGTAGCGTAGTAAAAAAACACAAAAGGGAATAGTAACAATATCACCAACTGACATGGAGAAGCTATATGGAAACTTGCCATCTGCCTGGGGGTGGTTCTAGGTAGAAAAACAAAGTTAATGATTCCTCAAGCCAGTACTAAATACTTGTGGGATCCACACTTATAGCACCACATGGTTTAAGCATCCTAAGCCAAGAGTTCCCATAAAAATGGCTAATGTCTGGAGCCCCAGAGAAGCCAATGTAAAACTATACTACAAGGGACTTCTGTGTCTTCCCACAAAGAATTACTGTTATGGAAATTGTCCTCCCACCATAAACAACTAGAAAACCAGGTAAAATATATGGGGGGTGGGGGGTGGGGGGAGAGAACTGGGGCATTGGCTCAACGGAAAGAGAGTCGGCCTGTGGACTGAAGGGTCCCAGGCTTGATTCTGGTCAAGGGGATGTACTTGCAGGCTTGATCTCCAGCCCTGGTCAGGGCCTGTGTGAAGGCGCCAATTGATGTGTCTCTCTCACGTGGATGTTTCTCTCTCTGTGCCTCCCTTCCACACTCTCTAAAAATCAGTGGGAAAATATCCTCAGGTGAAGATTAACAACAACAAAAAAAGAAAAAGGGTGAGTGAAAATACTGGGAACTCTGAATTTTTATGCCATATATTAAAAAACAAACAAAAACACAAAACCTTCCCATCTTTGTGATGCATCAATAAACCTGCATTAGGGCAGCAAATCTTAAACAACAGAGGAAATAAAATCCAGTTCTCTCAGGCATGGAATCAGGAATTTTTTATTTTTTATTTATTTATTTTTTTACTGCTTTGGCAGTTACTGGAACACTTCCAGGTACTCTGTAGTTTTTCTGGTACAAACTAACACTGTATTGTTATTAGCACAAACTGTGTGTTCTGATTACTTCTGAGAATCCACTACTTCAAATGAAAAGTGATTTGTGCATTAATAATACCACTGGCACAATTTCAACTGTTTATTCTGTTCTACTCCTCAGCCTTGCTTTGCTTATCCGTAGAAACACATTTAGATAAATTTCAAAGATTTTATGGGAACTCTGAATTTTTGTAATTTCATAATTATGTCCTGTCCTTAGATATTTGCATTTTGACCTTTACCTGAGGGCTTTATAGATAAAGTGTTTAACAAAAGTCTTAGATGATTTAAACACTTCTGAAGAATTAACTGAATATGCCTATTAAAATCTATTAAAATCTCAGTCCCTAAAATAACTATGAGCTAGGTAAAATTTCAAAATTACCTAGCTCAAAGTTATTAGGACCTAAGTGACTTTTTATACTATTTTTTTTTTTTTTTTCCTTTCTTCTCATAGTCTAGTGTTGAGAAAAAATAAGAAAACAACACTTTTCTCAAAGCCCCAAAATATCCTGGAAGTAACCAAAAACACTTCATGTGCCCTTTCTTTTTTTATTAAGGAAAAATTTCTTTATTCTGAAAAGGGGTGAGAAGAACATGCACAAGAACGCATATAGAGATCATTGGAACAGAACAGAGAACCCAGAAATCAATCCATTATGTTCAATTAATATCTGACATAGGAGACAAGAGCATATAGTGGAATAAAGACAGTCTCTTCAATAAAGGGTGCGGGGAAAATTAGACTGGTATATGCAAAAAAAAAAGGCAAAAGAAAAAACTAGACCACCAACTTATAACATACAAGAAAATAAATTCAAAATGGATAAAAGACTTAAATGTAAGTCATGAAACCATAAAAATCTTAGAAGAAACCATAGGCAGCAAAATCTCAGACATCTCATGTAGCAGAATTTTCACTGATACGTCACCTAGGGTAAAAGAAACAAATGGGACTACATCAAAATAAAAAGCTGCTCAGCAAAAGAAACCATCAATAAAATGAAAAGGGATCCCACTGCATGGGAGAACATATTTGCCAATGAAATATCTGATAAGGGGTTAATTTCTAAAAAATATAAAGAACTCATACAACTTAACAAAAGGAAGACAAACAATCCAATTTAAAAATGGTAAAGGACCTAAATAGACAGTTCTCTAAAGTGGACATACAGATGACCAAGAGACATATGAAAAAATGCTCAAAGTCACTAATCATCAGAAAAATGGAAATTAAAACAACAATGAGGTATCACCTCATACCTGTTACAATGGCTACTATCAACAAATCAACAAATGACCAGTGCTGGTAAAAATGTAGAGAAAAGCAATCTAGTATACTGCTGGTGGGAATGTAGACTGGTGCAGCCACTCTGAAAAGCAGTATGGAGTTTCTTCTAAAATTAAAAAATGGAACTGCCATTTGACCCAGGGATCCCACTTCTAGGAATAGATCCTCAAAATCCTGAAACATAATCAGAAAGAATATATGCACCCCTATGTTAACAGCAGTACCATTTACAATAGCTAAGACCTGGAAACAGCCCAAGTGCCCATCAGTAGATGAGTGGGTAAAAAAGCAGTGGGACATTTACACAGTGGGAATATTATGCAGCTGTAAAGAGAAGGATCTCTTACTTTTTGAGACAGCCTGGAAGGACCTGAAGAGTATTATGCTAAGTGAAATAAGCCAGTCAGAGGAAGACATGTATCACATGATCTCACTTATATTTGGAATCTAATGAACAAAATAAACTGGCAAACAAAATAGATCCAGAGTCATGGAAGCATAGAACAGACTGAGGAAACTCAGAGGAAAGCAGGAAAGAGGGGGCAGGAAGAGATCAAAGAACTTGTATGCATATGTAAATAACCCATGGACACAGATGATAGTGAGGTAAAGGGCATGGGGAAGCAGGATGGAGGTGGAGTGGGTCAATGAAGGAAAAAGGGGAGAATATCTGTAATACTTTCAACAATAAAAATAAAATATTTTTAAACTAACAAAATAAATAAAATAAAAAGGACGAGAAGCATAACCCATAGGAACAAGACCTCAGCCTAAAGTGTTACTAGTGCCCATGATATTATATGTAACCCACCATTTGCCACAAGCTGGTTCTAAATGAGAGGGAGGTTGGCACCCCTGAAACCACATTGCTGGTCAAAGTGTTTTCTTTCAAAGACCAGGAAACATGTCCCAGAATCAGTGTTTATTATGTAGATTTAATTTTGATCACTCAGGTTGATCCTATTTATCTAAACACTAGAGGCCTGGTGCACAAAATTCATGCACTCGGGGGTGGGGGTGGGGTGAGGAGAGTCGTCCCTCAGCCTGGCCTGTGCCCTCTCACAGTCCAATAGCCCTCTGGGGAGGCTCCTGCACCATTGTGCTTGCCATTCGTGAGCCTGGCTTCTGGCTGAGTGGCGCTCCCCCTGTGGGAGTGCACTGACCACCAGGGGGCATGCCAGAAGCCGGTCCATCCTTGCTGCTTAACATAGTTGCTGCAGGAAAGAAACATCCTGTACAGCATATGTTTCAAGGGACCTGGCGTATATAGCATACTGTTCTTAATATGTTTGCTCCCCTTAGCGCTATGTGTTTTAACCAAGGTCACCTCTCCGAGAAAGGTTGTTTCCCCAGGGAGGGGTAGGGATTTTTCCCTGAAGTTAGGGAGGGGATAAAACCCCTTAACTAAATGCCTGGTGGGTAGTTAATCACTTTAACTGTGAACAATCATGCTTAAGCTACATAATCTTTACTCCCTGGAATGGAGATAAGAAACGCCCTAACCTTTGGAATAGAAATTGACAGGATTAAAATCAACTGGTATAAATACAGATGTAACAAGACAATAAAAGACAAACAGAACTTGGCTGGAGGAACCTGGCTAAGAGGAACTTCGCCATGATAATCACCTGAAGGCTGCTTCCGTGTCATTCCTTCTTTTGCTCCGCCCACATCTTTGGGGACCCCTGGACCTGTTGGGGTTGGACCCCAACAGGGGCAGCTCCTGCATTGAGTCTCTGCCCCCTGGCGGTCAATGCGTGTCATAGTGACCAGTCATTCCGCTATCAGGCCAAAACTGGCTCTCTGACATCCCCCAAAGGGTCCCGGATTGCAAGAGGGCACAGACCAGGCCAAAAGACGCCATTGGTGCATGATCAGGGCCCAGGAGGGATGCAGGAGGTTGGCCAGCCAGGGAGGGACTGCGGAAGGGCTCCAGGGCATGTTTGGCCCATCTCGCTCAGTCCTGATTGGCCAGACCCCAGCAGCCAATCATGTACCGGTCAAAACATCTGCCCCTTGGTGGTCAGTGCACGTCATAGCGTCCGGTCAACTGGTTGACTGTTTGCTGCCTGGTGGTCAATGCACATCATGGTGAACAGTTGAGCAGCCTTAGTATATCATTAGCATGTTACGCTTTGATTGGCTGAACAGCCGACCGGCCGACTGGACACAGCATATTAGACTTTTATTATATAGGATATCTCCCTACTGAGTCTGTCCAGTAACCGCCCATAAAAAACCTCTCCACGTAGGTCTCCATGCCAACCGCAGCACATACATATTAACACACCTCCTCCTCTGCCCCCTCCGTTCTTTACAGCTTAATATTCCCAGATGGAAAGATAACCAGGCCTCAGAACCCTCTTTGCTCTCAGACTTATGTCAGTACAGGCATCCATCCAGTTCATGAGCTTCCAGAGGCCAGTCCCCTTTACCAGAATGTCAATGAGTAGTGTCTCTTCCACACACATCCAAAACCAGGAAACACGTTGCAAAGAGGAACTTTCTGTTTCACTGAAAAGAAAACTGGGCAGAGGGAGAAGAAAACAAGTCGTTGCTGAAACAGAATCTAGAAATCTGAAAGCTCCCTCTCAGGAGAAAGTTTTAGCAGTGTTGACGTGCAGATGAAGAAATGATTAAAAGAAAAAAAATCCTTGTTTTCTTCTTAAAACTGAAATAGAAGGCAATTACCTATACCTTATACCAATACAAATACAATACGTCACTTTTTCTACTCATATGTTCATCCAACAAGTACTGACTGAGCACTGGTCTGGGTCAGGCCCCTCGGCCCCAAAGGCTGGCCCACAGAGGTAGAGCGCCCTCAGACTCTAAAACCCTGCCTTCCAGCCAGGTTCATGTCTGGTGTAAGTGGAAAATCACCGAAAGTTTTGACCTCTGGACAGGCATTCTTGGAAGTCATGGGATTGAACTGGGGACAGAATTGTTTTTTTCCATCTCACTGGACAGAGTGAGGCAAGAGGAGAGTTGCTCAGTGTGTTAGTGCCTGAGAGGGAGGTGAGGGGAGAAAAGGAAGAGAAGGGAACATTTATTGGCTTCAGTGCATAAACTGCTTATCTATAAAGAATTAGACTATTTTCTATAAAGGTTTTTAATTGGACTTTTTGTCAATTTTATATTTCTCCGGGCTTCTAATCAGCAATTTTTTTTTCTTATCTAAGCTACCTTATGGTTGTTAACATTTCATAAAATTGCTCGGTACTTATAATGCTGTATTAAAGGAGGTCATTGGCCCTGGTGTGTTCAGTGGTTAGAACATCGCCCACAGACTGAAGGGTCTCAGGTTTGATTCCCAGTCAAGGGCACTTAGCTCAGTTGTGGGCTCGATGCCTGGCCCTGGTCATTGCATGTGCGGGAGGCAATCAATCAATGTGTCTCTCTCATGTCAATGTTTCTCTCTCTCTCTCTCTCTCTATCCCTCTTCCTTCCTCCCTTCCACTCTATCTGGAAAATCAATGGAAAAAAATCCTCAGATGAGGAATAAAAAAAGAAGGTCGTTGCCTGAAAATATAAGGCACCAAAGAAATATAAAAGCTACAAATAAAAATATGATAAACTATTTTAGCTAGAGTAGCAAAATATTTTTTATTTGTATTTTACAATATGGTCATGCTAAAATCACTCTATTTTATAAACAAGAGACATTTTGATGGCCCTAGTTCTGCTAGAATCTGAGTCAATGACCGGTGAAGAACTTTTATGAAGTGGAAGCAAATTGATCTCCTGGAAGGCACAGATGCAAAGCTACTTTGTCCCATTTCCACCCGACTTTAATAATACAAAACTACAATAAAGGGAAAAGCTTGCCACCACAAGGTTGAGGATATCCAGTAAGTCTTCAGACCTTTGTTGATAAATAATTTAAAACAAAATAAGAGACTAGAAGTCTAAAAAAACACCAAACTCACACTACTTGAAATGTTTATTACAGTGGTGGGTTAGAGAGGTATAACTAAATATTATTAACATTGTATTAGTTATGTATTATATAAAAATAAATAGATATATAATTGCATGTTATTGTATTATAGTCATATTTCTATAATACATATGTACTAAAGATTAGAGGCCTTGAGCTCTCAAAAAATTACATAAGGACCTTAAAATAGTAAAACATTTGGCACTGCTCCTCATTTCTATGGTAGCCACAGTTACAGAAATGCCGTGTGTGCTTTGTCAACTGAGGAAGTTTGTTACAAAGACATCATTCAAAATAAGAGTCAAACTCTGGGAACTCCCTTTAAAATGGGAAAAAAAAATCAGAAAGTGTTTACTTCTTTAGTCTTGAAAGTATTTTACATAGAAATCAGGCAAGTCATTGGGAAAAAAAAATATTTTAACCCAGTTCTTTTCTGCCATGGATCTCTTGCACGAGCCAATGATAATTTCACAGGGTTACAGCATGACATTCTCTCTCTCTCTCTCTCTTTCTCTCTTTCTCTCTCTCTTTCTTCTTTTTTTAACTGGCAAAAATTTTGCTAAGCATGTGATATCTTAAAATTAATCAATTATTGATCAGAGATTTTTGTAACTTTTCAACAGTTGACTTCAGGTGGGAAATATAGGTGAGTTTGACTGTTTTTGTTATCACACATTTATTCCTTCAACCGGTATTTATCGAGCAAAGACTGAAGTCACAAAGATGGAGATTTTCCCTCAGGGTGCCACATCTACCAGATGCAATGACAGGAATATGAAGAATCATAACATAAACAACAAGTTCATAAGGAAAGTACAGACAACATGCTATTATCTGAGCTCAGAGGAGGGATGCAATTCTTGTTCTATAGCGAGGGGAAGATAAGGAAGAGGCAAAGTATAGGATTCAGAAAAGGCTGGTAGAAGCACAGGAAATGGGGTAGAATGTAGGACAACATAGGGCAGCCTGCTGATTCCTGTGTCCAGCAAGATGGACAGCGGTCACTGCAATTATAACTTGTCATTTCCTGCCCACAGTGTTCCCACTCTGACTCCAGGAAGATGTCAGGACTATTTTTGCCAAACCTTACAGTACAGGATGTCTTCGAGCTCAAGCTGCTGCATTAACTGCATTTTCCAAAGTAGGCTAATTTAATTACCAAAAAAACAACAACATATATTATCAGAAAAGAATGTTGTACCTTCTTGTCTTGTTATTTTCGGACAAGAATCATTTCTTTTTACAATCTAGTAACTCATTTTGAGTTAATTGCTTCTTTATGATAGATGCTGTCAGAATAAATACTGTAAATTAAAAGCTTTATTTGTTAAAGTTAATAAAGTCTTATGGCAGAATTATGAAGCCGGCGTGTGTGTGTGTGTGTGTGTGTGTGTGTGTAAGTGTGTGTGTGTGAGTGTGTGTGGGTGTGCAGGGGGGATATATATATTATATATATATATGTTGTACAGCTAGGAAATAAAATCAGTTGGAATTTTCTTTGATGACTAAACATACTCATATTTGATTTTGCTTTCATACAAAACATAGTAAAGCACAAAGACAGAAAAAAGAACACAATCCCATTCTATACCGTTAACAGTTTCACGTATGCCCCCTTTATGTTTTCCCTCTGCATTTCTCTATATGATTTTAAATATTTAGAAAGGAAATGCACTTTCTGTCAGCCTCCAAAGCCTCCACACTTCCAACTGTGCCACATGCCTCCAAGTTCTGAACTGCAGAAGTAGCAGAGAATAGGAAAGAGGACAGAGATGTGGGGATGTTGTGGAAGAGCTGGATTTGGTGAGTGTTAGGTGGTGTGGCCGGGGAAGGAAAGACAGGGGAGGAATCAAAGACGACTGAAACCTCATGCCTGAGCATTGGGAAGACGGTAATGTGTTTATCTGAGATATACAAGTCAGAAGAAATAGAATTTAGGGAACAGATAATGCATCTGATTTTGGATGTGTTGAATTACAATTGATATCTAGCAAGCAATTGTAAACTCGGGTCTGGAACTGAGGAGACCATCAAGTCCCTATACACACATTTAGGACATACTGGCCCGGTGTGACAGCAGCAGTGCAGGGTGTATGAGATCTCTCCAGAAAAGGGGACGTAGTGAAGAAAAAACAAGTACCAGAGTCAGAATCTTAGTTAACACCCCTATTTCCTGGATGGAACAAGGACCCAGGACAGAGCCTGGAAAAGGGCTGTCGAAAAATGGAAGGAGAAACAGGAATGCGCTGTGGCACAGAAATCATGGAAGATGACAGCCCAAGACTCACAGGCAGGTGAGTGGTGATTCTCTCACCAGTGACCTCTTCAGGAGCAGTGACCTTTGCAGAACGTGGGATGGCGTGAGGTAGGAGAGAGCAGAGTGAGCTCCAGTGGTCACTGGGAAGAAGGAAGAGCTGGGGATGAAAGCAGGATAGGAGATCTATGTTTGTAAACAGAAAGCAAGGCATTCTGGAAAAGCTACAGGATGACAAAAATGGGGAAGTTTTTCCTCGGGGACAGAAGAGCAGGAAAGGTGGCCTGAGGGAAATGTGGGAGAAAAAAACGTGAAGGCAATTGCATTTCTTGATCTACTTGGGCAGGATTCCAAAAAATGTGAGGAGTAGGTGGTAGATGGAGTAGAAGTGCAAGGGTGGGAGGGTTTAGAACAGGATGTGTAAAGGATCACCCGGTGAGACTGAAGAGGTGAACTGGGTGTGTGTGTTGGGGGCGGGGATGGGGGGGGGGCAGGGACTGGTGTGTGGCGTGCAGCTTTGTCAGCAGTGTGGCAGCTGAGGCACCGAGCACTGGAAATGCAGTGCTGCATGTACCCTCACATGGGAACCGAGGGGTCAGGGGTCTAGGGTGATAGCAAGAGCTTAGCTAAAAAGAAAGACTAGGCCCCAAACCAATGGAGCCAGGCAAGGGAGGAAAGGTCCTTGAGGGCAGAGACTGAGTCTAATGCCTCATTATAGCTCCCAGCTCCTGGCACATAGTAGCTTCTCCATAAATATTTCATTCCAAATGAATGAGCTGAGTATAAGTTAGAAGCCTCAAGAAAGTGCCTACTGGATAATACAGGCAGATTCAGAGGAAGAGAGGGCACCTCAGGCCACAGCAGTCAGACGGTTGGGAGAACTCTATAGAGAGACTTCCTCTTGGTTTTTTCCTGCCACTAGCATTTTGTCCTTCTGATCTTTCTTTTATGACTTTAGTAAAGTTAACCCCTCCTCTTTTGCATCTGGCACTGGGTGTTGCACAGTGCAGACATTCCATGTATGTTTACAGAATGGAATGCAAACCAAGCCGTAATTGGTATTTTGTTGCCGTTGCCTGATCTTACTGAATAGAGGAATCGCTGTTTCTGCTTCCTCTTGCCATTTATCCCTTGGCCCTCACCCAATCTGTCTTGCTCATTTTACAGCTGCCTGGGCAGCCTCCTTACTATCATTTTAGCCTTTATCCCTTTCATCCTCCGCTGGTCTTTTACATAAGCACCCCTCAGAGCACACCACCCCAGTGCAGCCCAGCCTCGACCCTGAGTGGCCTTTCCCACCTGCCTCCTCACAGACGGAGCCCCTGCCCTCTCTGGACTCCTTCCCAGGATGCTCAGCATCGCGTTGCTCGATCTTGGCTACCTTCCACCAGGATCTGCTCTCTGTTCAGACATTCTTGAGAAAATACTTTCTGTTCAACACAAGCCTGGGCCATCTGTGGGTGGCCCATCTGCACAGTTCACCCATTTCAGCAAGCAAGAACTAGACCAGACCTGTGATAATTCTCAAACCTTTTAACTCTGCTATTCTGGAATTCGCAGACTACTTTTCCACAATGGAGGTCTTTTCAGAGGTAGTGTAAGGGCATGAGACAGTGTAGGTGAAGCTACTGGTACTACGACAGCCATGCAAAAGAAGCCAGAACAGAAGCCCTGACTTCTGATTATATATGCATTTCAAAGCTTTTCAGTAAATCTTTCCTAACTTCCTTTCTTTCCTAAGTAGGAATCCAGGCTATTACAATGGAAGAAAGCACAGAAAATATTGTAGAGAGCCAATCAATAGGCTGGACCAAAAATCTGACTGGAACAGAAGGTGACCTATGGGACTTCTTATCAGATTCGATCTTATCTTATTAAATATTGCAATGGAGGTGGGGTCTTATTCACTTCATCAAGTGAATCTATTCAAATCCTGCTACTCACAATCAAAGTTCTTTGTCTTGGAGAAACTAAGATGGCGGCATAGATAAACACCGGGAAATTGCTGCCTCCCACAACAATTGAATAATACTTCAAAAACACAAAACGGACATCATCCAGAACCACAGGAAGCCTGGCTGACTGTAAATTCTACAACTAGAAGGAAAGAAAAGCACACTGAGAACCAGAGAAGCTGCAGGAGAGAAGCGCAGAGGTAGGGGGCTCGCGCCGTGGAAAGGGGCTGGCACCTGAGGACGCGGCTGTCTTTTTGAATCCGGAGGGAGTCACACGCTCCCGGC
>NW_006289416.1:2929373-2945466 GCF_000327345.1 Myotis davidii
TCCATTAAAAAGATCATACTAGGGGAGGGTGGGGTAAGGGGGAGAGATCAACCAAAGGACTTAAATGCAGGCATATAGGCCTAACCAATGGACACTGACAACGGGGGGGAGGGCGGGGGGGCGGGGGGGTAGAGGGTAACGTGGGGACAAGGACACATATGCAATATCTTAATCAATAAAAAACATATTTTAAAAAAAAGTTCTTTGTCTTATGCTAAAAGTCTGACTGATTAGAGGCCATTTGGCCCAAAAATAAATCCTTTGTGTGTAAATTTGCTCCGCTGGTGACCGTTATCACTTGTAGATCAGCAAGTGAGCTGAGCCGCAGAATCACAAAGACAGACTGGTTCAGACACTCCACTTTCTGACTGTATGGAAGTTAGATCCCCCACCTCAGCCGCTGGAAAACTGCAATATTGCAGTGTCTACCACATGAAGATTTTGTGAGGATTTGATGAGTTAATTCATTTAAGAAATGCCCAGGAGAGTGTCTGACACATAGTAGGTGTACAGTAAGGGACTTCTCTTCCCATTTCACTTCATTACTCCCTGCCGTGTTTTCCTGAGGGTAACCTTTCAAAGGGGAAATAATGACATGTTATGAAAGTGGGAAAGGCGTCTGTTCCCCTCTGTAGAACAGAAATAATTTGAACTGTATGTAATCAGGAATTTATTTTTGTGGAATTTTCTTACTTACTAGTAGTTTACAAAAAAGTTTGACTATTTATTTTTGTGTGAAATATGTTTTTGAGTGCTTCCTAGCTGGGATGTCACTTTGGTGTCCATAAAGCAATACATGCAGCCGATAAGGCAGTTCAGGCTCAGATGGCCAAAGTAAGCCTCCGGGAGGTGAAGCGCTGAGCCCAGGTCACATGTCAGGTGACCCAGTTGCTTTCTCTCACCAGCCTTTGTGAGATGAATCTGTGACCTGCTGCTAGAGCATGAGGAGAACAACGTCATGGACTAGAGTGGTGAGTGGAAGTGGCAGCTGCCTCAAGCACCTATTGCTTTCCTTTATTATGCTGCATGGAAAAACCCACCTTCCCCTGACCCTCCCCAAGGCGCCTGGTGCTACTTGTGTATCCTGTGAGGTGAGTGAAAGCTTGGCCTCTGACCGGAAGAGGAAAGGTGGGAGGGGTGAAGCAGAAGAGAATAGAACTGGGGAGTCTTGATCTCGAGGAGGCTTTCCTAGATGGCAGCTGTCTATGTTTCCAGTTCCCACGTCCTTCTTCATTTTGGTTTGAGTAAGTTTCAGGCCACTAAATCATAGGATCATATTTTCATTTCATGTACTGAAATAATTAAAGAATGGGATGGCGCCCGGCCGGGTGTGGCTCAGTGGATGAGCATTGATCCAGGAACCAAGAGGTCACAGTTCGATTCCCGGTCAGGGCACATGCCTGGGTTGCAGGCTTGATCCCCATTATGGGGTGTGCCAGAGGCAGCTAACCAATGATTCTCTCTCATTATTGATGTTTCCATCTCTCTCTCTCCTTCTCCCTTCCTCTCTGAAATCAATAAAAATAAAAAATAAAAAAGAATGGGATGCCTAACAAATTTCTCCATTCACTTTACATAAGAAAATTCTTTCTATGAAGTGAGCTTTGCTTTGTTTTTCTCTGGTTTGATGGGGACACAAGGGGAGAATGTTAGTATCCATTTCTTCAGTAATAACAGTTCCTGGTATAATATAACTAATCCGAGTTAGCCTAGAGCAGTTAATCAAGCTGGGAACTAATCTTCATTATTCCTCCATTTTGTATTCCACACCTTTCCTTTGTACATTCTGCCTGGAGCACGCTTACCTGATGCTAGTTCTTGACTTAGCAAACTCCCCGCCTTGGGCTTTGATTCTCGGGTCAGGCTTATCTTCCGCTGCCCCCCTGTCCCAAGAACCAGGCCCCTTGTGACATCCCTGTCCCGAGCTCCATTCCCTCAGTGTCCTTCAAGGTGACTGATGGGACTCCTAGTGGAAATCACTAATAATCCCTTTTGAAAAGCTCATCTTATTTTAACACAGGCCCCCAATGCTAATTCTGGGGTCCATG
The DNA here is from genome assembly GCF_000327345.1 of Myotis davidii. Classification (NCBI taxonomy): domain Eukaryota; kingdom Metazoa; phylum Chordata; class Mammalia; order Chiroptera; family Vespertilionidae; genus Myotis; species Myotis davidii. The sequence goes on from NW_006289416.1 coordinate 2,931,422, forward strand.
GTAGGAAACATGTTTTAGGGGAGCAGGGTCATTCAGGATTCCACCCATGCTGCCCCTGCAGAGCCAACTGATTGCTGATAAACAGTGGTGAGGACCCACCCAAATAATCTTCTCACACAGAGATCGCCTCACTCAGCCCGTTGAGAGAGAGAGAGAGAGAGAGAGAGAGAGAGAGAGAGAGAGAGAGAGAACACATCTTTCCATATGACTCCACTGGAATATCCAGAAAAACAACAACACAAACACTGAAATTCAATGAAGCAAGAGCTGAGTTGCAAAGGTCTGAAGAGAAATTAAGCACAAGATTAAGAGTAAGAAAGCGACTTGTAAGGATAAGTAACAAAAGGGCCCTACATGGAAATGTGTGCAGAGATATACTTCATGGACGAAAACTTTGAACAAAAGATGTCAGGTGAAGTTAGGAGCTAGAAAGATATAAAATGAGGTTTCCAAATGGTGCCTCTCTGGTGTGGTGAGCATAACTTAACTTGATTAGAGTCTCTAACATTTCTGATTTACATAGTGAAAGTATAGATGCTCAGTAGTGATCTATTTAATGTTTGCCTTTCAAAAGCCCTGTGCTTTTTTGCCTTATTTTAAATTCAGACTTGTTCTTTCATTTTTGTTATGTGGGTGTGTTTGTCTATAGTACTGTGAGATGTTAAAAACAGACAAGACCACTGTCTCACAAGAAATTAAAAATAAACTTTATGGTTGAAAGGTGAAAGACATTGGCTGACTTAGCAATGCCCTTAAGAAGTTTTTAAAGATTATTTTCTGTCTTATGTGCCTTTTTCATAATTTCTTCTGTTTACACTGATTTGTTCAGATATTAAAAGTTTCCTATTTCTGTACTCCTAGTGATTAAGATGTCATTATTTCCCTGGTTTATAACATTTTAGTGGGGCAGGACAGAAAACAATGTATGGGAAAAACTAAATTTTGCAAAGGCATTACATAAAGTTGAACATATATGATGATCACGTTCTCACATATGCTAATTTGGCTTATATGTTGGGGAGGCTAATGATATAGACTCTGGAGCCTGCCAGCCTGCAGCCAATTGCCACTTGTTAGCTGTGTGACCTTGCAAGTTACTTGATGTTTTGGGCACCAGCTTTTCATCTGTAACATGGAGATAATAATAATGCCTGCCAGTTAGAGTTATTGTGAGGATGGGGTTAATACACATATAAAGCACTTATTAAGACTATGATCTTATTATTATCCAATAAGTTATCATCTTACCCAGAGAAGCCACAGAAGTTATAGGTAATGCCCATTTGAATACTTAAAATAAATCTTATGTAAAAATGTGATTTAATATTTAAATGCTCTTTGTTACTGTGTAAAAAAATGAATTTTCTTTGTAAGTTTCTTGCAAAAAGTTAAAATATGAAATGGTAAGCCACATGTTTGAGATGGAGACCATATTTAACTTAATTGATATATAAAGCTAACATATATTTAGGACCAACTTCCAATAACGAGCAATTTTTAAGAAGCAAAATGTTTGTCTTCACTTTATAACTTCTGCTTCATGATTTGGCCCTGCAGTAGGTATTTTTCACTTGCTGGCTGCTCTATGTCCAAACCCCTTTCTTATTGAGAGAAGTTAGCTTGAAACGCAGGCAGATAGGGCAGGGGTCCAGTGGAAAAACAAAGCAGGTGGAACACAGGCAGGGGCAGGCACAGTAGTTTGAGCAGCCTAACCACAGGAACCAACCAAGCAGAAATAATAAAATGTTTCTGGGCTCAAAGCGGGAGGCATGGGAAACCAAGGGAGGGCCTGCAGCAATAAGGTGTACTCACGATATGTCTAACTTGCAAATACTTATCCCATAATAGGCATTTTAAATTTATTTAGTAAAACTCCTAGAAATTTCTCACCTATATGTAATTATAAACATTAATTTATTCTGTTAATCATACAATTATAAGAGTACTAGATGCCTGGTGCAATAAATTTGTGCACGGGGGTGGGGGTTGTCCCTCAGCCCAGCTTGCACCCTCTCACAATCTGCACCCCTCAGGGGAATGTCCGACTGCTGGTTTAGGCCTGATCCCACAGGGATCCTGGCAGTTGGACATCTCTCTCACAATCCAGGACCACTGGCTCCTAACTGCCTCTGCCTGCCTGTCTGATCGCCCCTAACCACTCACCTACCTGCCTGGTTGCCGATCACCCCTAACCACTCACTGGGGAACAGGGCTGGCTGGGGGAGGGGCTGTGGTCATTCTGGTCTCTGGTCGTGGTCGTTCCACTGTTTTGGTAGCTGGGCTTTTATTATATAGGATAATAAATTTTCTATTATAAGTCCAAATTCCATTCTTAGTTTCTGTATATTTAGGACATCTTTCTTCCTCAATCTTCTGTTTTGTTGAGACTCTATTTAATAGTTACCACCTTTCTTTAGCTATAATTAAGTTGTGTATTTCCTACTGTATTCTATATTCTTTTAAGGGGCTTCTATAAATTCAGTTCCTGTGTTTCGTTTTTTTCTTTAAAAAAATTTTTTTTATTTCAGAGAGGAAGGGTGAGGGAGTTTGTTTATTGAATTAACAAATATTTATTGAGCACTGTCTTAGTTCAGGCTGCTATTACAGAATACCACAGGTTGGGCGGCTTAGACAACAAAACATTCTCTCTCATAGTTCTAGAGGCAGGGTGCCAGCACGGTCGGTTCTGGTGAGTACCCTCTTCCTGTTTTTCAGACAGCAGCCATCTTTTTGTGTTCTCACAGGACAGAGAGAGAGAGAAATTCAAAATAGGCATGGTCCTGCTTTAATGAACTGTACAGCCCTGCCAGGAAGAGAAATGACTAGCAAACACAGACAATTACAGAAGAAAATAAACAAGGATAAGAAGGTTATCAGTAAGACTCTCCGAGGAGGGGCCATTTGAGCTCAGGCTGGAAGGCTGGGAATGACCAGCATGTGAAGAGGGGGAGGGAGATGCCGGCATGACTTAGGGTAAGATTTTTCAAGTGCAGGAACAAAGTAAGGCCCTTGTCAGGGCCTTAGTTGGACCTGAGTTTGTCTGGCACATCTAGGGCAGCGGTTCTCAACCTGTGGGTCGTGACCCCTTTGGCGGTCGAATGACCCTTTCACAGGGGTCGCCTAAGACCATCCTGCCTATCAGATATTTACATGATGATTCATAACAGTAGCAACATTACAGTTATGAAGTAGCAACGAAAATAATTTTATGGTTGGGTCACGACATGAGGAACTGTATTTAAAGGGCCAGAAGGTTGAGAACCACTGCTCTAGGGGGAGAAAATTGGAGATAAGTGAAAGCTGATGTCTGGGCTCAGTGCTCTAGTTCTCTTATTTTCAGAAAAGACGTTGCTTGGCCTGGCCGGTGGTTCCGTTGGAGCATTGTCCTTTGCACCAAAGGGCTGGGAGTTCCATTCTCTGTCAGGCCACATACCTAGGTTTTGAGTTCTATCCCCAGTCTGAGAGCAACCAATTGATATTTCTCCCTCACTCTTTCTCCCTTCCTCTCCCTCTAAAATCAATAGAAAAAACATATCCTCTGCTGCAGGAAGCTGCCCATTGTCTTCACTAGCAGAGAAGTGCAAACAAGGATCCCAGGACGCTAGTGAACCTTGAACCCATGGCAAGGGCCTGAGTTATGCATTGTCTAGTCCTGACAATGGGGGCTCAAGCTATTTCCTGTTCAAATAGTCTCAGAGTAAATCCTTCTAATATTTACTGACCTTTAAGATAGTCTGTCTGCTATCGCAATTGCCTGCCTAAGAGCAAGATGTGTATCCAATATTGAATAAAAGGCTGGCGAGGCCTGGGTACCAGTGGAAGTCCTTCCCCTTGAGTTGGGCTTGCCCTCCTGGCCCCCCAATATTTCCAAATTATCTCTTGTCTCATCTCTTTCATTTGTGTGCAGCCCCTTCTCCAGATCCTGAGCCCGGAACCACGCGGGACGGCGGGGATCATACACACTCTGCCCTGGCCAGTGTGGCTCAGTTGATTGAGTGTCATCCCATCTACCGAAAGGTTGACAGTTCAATTCCCAGTCAGGTCACATGGGTATGGGAAACAACCGGTTGATGTTTCTCTTTCCTGTCAATGTTCCTCTTTCTCTATCTCAAGAAAATCAATAAAAACATATATATCTTTTAAAAACAATATATCCTCAGGTGGTGATTAGAAAAATAATAATAAAATAAAAAGTCATTGTTGTCGAAACCAGTTTGGCTCAGTGGATAGAGCATTGGCCTGCGGACTGAAAGGTTCCCAGGGTCGATTCCGGTCAAGGGCATGTACCTGGGTTGCGGGCACATCCCCAGTAGGAGATGTGCAAGAGGCAGCTGATCGATGTTTCTCTCTCATCGATGTTTCTAACTCTCTATCTCTCTCCCTTCCTCTCTGTAAAAAATCAATAAAATATATTTTTTAAAAAAGTCATTGTTTATGATGGTGTCTTTGAAATATTGTGATTGTATGGACTGAATGTTGTGTTTCCCCCAAAATTCCTATGTTAAGGCCTAACCTCCAAAGTGATATTATTAGGAGGTGGGGCCTTTGGCAGGTGATTAGGTCATGAGGGTGGCACCCTCATGAATAGGATTAGTGCCCTTATAAAAGGAGACCCAGAGAGTTCTCTCTTCCACAATGTGAGGATATGATAAGTCATCATGTGCAACCCAGAAGAGGGTCCTCACAAGAACCTGATCTGATCTTGGACTTCCAGCATCCAGAACTGTGATAAATAAGTTTCTGTTGTTTATGCGCCATCTAGTCTATGGTACTTTCTTATGACAGCCTGAGCAGAGTAAGGCAGTAGCATGTTTTCAGAAAGTCATAGGTCAATGGGGAAAAAAAAGATTATTGACACTTGTATTTCTTTTCTTATGAAGCTCAGATAAGGTGGGGACTAGGAGGAATAGAAGTGTGGTAGGCGGTTAGACGGACATGAGCAGAGCAAACACAATGGGCCAGGGCCAGGTCATCAGGGAGAAAAGCTGGGGGTGACTTGCAAAGGACAATTATAGGGTGGAACCTCACCCCCAGAGTGCAGTTTGGACCCCCTGACCTTTCCTCCCGGGAGATAACATCTAGGCCTCACCTGTAGCCAGACCCAGAAAGCAACAAAACCAGCCACAGCTGACCTCAGGATCAGCTGCATTGACTAATGACCCCTTGTCCTGACACTGACCAATCAATAAGTGGAGACCTAGACCCTGAAAGGACTCACATGGAAAGCTGTTGAATGTTTTCTTTGTTCTATTGAGATCTTCCCCTGGGACGTCCCCTAAAATCTCCACCCTTAAAACTCTTAACCCCTTCCCCAACAATTTTTTTGTTAAAAACGTTTCTTTTTCAGATTAATTTTTTTATTTTGGTTCTATATAGTATTTTTGATGCTGGTTATGAAAACAGTTTGTAACTCGTCTTCCTATAAACCATATTTTTTTTACCATATTTTCTTAGTATACTCGTCGACGACTGAAAAAGAACATTTTGTGAAAACGAGTATACACGTTTCTGCTGGGGAAGGGGTTAATGGAGGACCCAGAGCGCTCTCCCTCCTGGGAGCATGCCCTCACCTTTTACTTTCACTTTTGCTTTCCCTTTTCCTTCTCCCTCACCCACCACTGTGAGTGTTACCGTCAACTTCCTCACTCTCAAGCTTCAAGGGCCCTTCCTTTACCCCTATAACTTATTTCCTAAGCCCAACTCTTTTATGAATTACTTCTACCTCTGTAATTTTCCAAATAATCATTCTCTTACAGTTTGGGTCTTGGCTCTGAATTCTTTCCTAGCCAGAACTCAAGCACTGAGGTTGCTGAACCCAGGTCTGGTCTGACCCCACCTGGTGTTGTTCCCACCACCTACAACAAAAGCATACAGTACTTTAAAATAATAATAATAATAATAATAATAATAATAACAGCAACGATCTGTCGAGGGCTTACTATGGGAGATTTTTAAGGGATTTTTATTACCTCATTTACTCATATAACAAACCGGTGAACTGGTACAACTATTAGATACGTGCTCAGCTGCAAGTAATAGAAAACCTCAAAACAGTGCCTTAAATAGATAAAGATGGGGTGGAGATGGGGGGTGGGTGTTTCTCTCATATAACTAGAAGCTCTAAGGCAGTGGTTCTCAACCTTGGCTGCACATTAGAATCACCTGGGAATCTTTCTTAAATCCTGATTTCTGGGCCTCACTCCCAGTGATTCTAATGTGCAGCCAAGGTTGAGAACCACTGGTCTAAGGTATACCTGGTACAGTCCAGGACCACGAGAGCTGCCCAGTGATGCTGTCAAGGACCCAGAATATCTCTATATTTCATCCTATTGGTGATAACTGTGACCTATTGCCAATTCTAGCTGCAAGATCAGTGGCATCAGGAAAAAGTGTACAGATACTGGTAACTATCTGTTATTGTCATTATTACCAAAAGTATTTACCACTAAAACTTCTGTCCCAGGCATTCAAAGGCCTAGACCAGTGGTCAGCAAACTCATTAGTCAACAGAGCCAAATATCAACAGTGCAAGGACTGAAATTTCTTTTGAGAGCCAAACTTTTTAAACTTAAACTATATAGGTAGGTACATTGTTATTAACTTAATTAGGGTACTCCTAAGGCTTAGGAAGAGCCACACTCAAGGGGCCAAAGAGCTGCACGTGGCTCGAGAGCCACAGTTTGCCGACCACAGGCCTAGACCACTGATATCTACTGAGACTTTAAGTTGGGGGATAGTTGGCCCCTAACAACTATATCAGTTACATCCACACAGCCTTCAAGTCCTACTATCGAACAGTGATATGGAAAAAGTTTTAGCAAACACAACATTGTTAGCTCAGAAGTGTTGGTAAGACTCTGAAGCCACTGGGCTTGCTCTCAGGAGCCTTCTATGGCCAAAACAATAACAATGTGAAACTTTCTCCCTGACACTGAAATAGAAGAGGTAAGGAGTTGTCAGCCTGGCATGCCCTTCTACACAGTGGCCCAAATTTAGACTTAAATCTGAGAACAGGAAGACAGATTGTTTCCATTGTAAATTCTACATCCCCAGTCTGAATTTCCATTAGTATCTTGTAGTAGCCTTTCAAAGCCCCCCACATTCACCCCTCTCCCAGGCTGCATCTGCTTCCAGATTGTAGATACACACAGCTGTGTTTTCTAGCACAGAATCATTAGAAAATTTCAGAAAGTTTGAGGAGACGTGAAATGCAGAAAGAACGGTGGTTATCTGATGGGGTTAACAACAGCTCTGGAGAAGAACTTTCTCCACAGCAACCCTTTCCCTTGTCCCCAAACTGCTCTTGTTTCTCACCCATGGGATAGTCAGTTGTTAAAGCTGATTTCTGATTGTGTACAGAAGCATGGGTTCTCTCCTATTGTTTTCCTCCTTGCTACTATGGGGGTTCAGGACAAGTTGCTCCAAGATGTGCCTCTGTGGTCCGCAGATTGTTTTGAGCTAAAGACAACATTAGCCGTAGGCTCAAGAGAAACTTCTGACCCTCCCTTAACTACCTAGAAGAATTTGAATTGAGGGCCTTGCCCATAATTAGCCATTATCAGAGATGACCTCTTTGGACCTATCTTAGGGCAAGACATACTACAAGCATCTGCTCTTATCATCATCCTGCAATGACCCTTTGAAGCCTCAAGGCACCTTTCCTCATCCCTAGCTCAGGACGTCTTATATACCCATGTTCTCTCTCTGTCTCTGAACCTCTCCAGAATGTGGGGTTCCCATACATATGTATTAAATGTGGTTATTTTCTCTGGCTAATCTATCTCATGCCCATTTGATTATTAGACCACTCAGAACCTTGAGGATAGAGGAAAGTTTGTTCCTCCCCCACACTACTCCTCTGTTTGTATCTTGTCTTTATCTTTTCCCTTCTGGTTAAAACAGAAAGTCTTAATAGTGTGTGGTGTGTTTTTGGAAGGGAGGATGGAAAGGCAATGGGATGTGTTGGCTGAGGGCAAAGGACGGTGGGGAATAGAAGTTGTGCCAACAAGGAAACACTTGAGAATCCCCTTTCCAACTGTACCTTTCCTTTCTTCCTGTACTCTTTGAGACAAGTGCTGTATTCTTCTCCATCCACAAATTAATAGGCACAAATGGGGTCATCACTGAGTTCGAAAGTAGTCTGTTTCCTCATAAAAGTTTGTGGAGGGTACTTAGTAACTAACCCACTCGAGATTAGCTAATCTAAATATATAAAAGCCTAAGTGACTGTTATGACTGAAAGATGGGAACAACTGGTCGACCGATCGCTATGATGCACACTGACCACCAGGAGGCAGATGCTCAATGCAGGAGCTGCCCCTTGATGCTCAGTGTGCTCCCACAGTGGGAGCACCCCTCAGCCAGAAGCCTGGCTTATGGCTGGTGAGGGCAGTTGTGGCAGCAGGAGCCTCTCCCTCCTCCGTGGCAGTGCTACCAAGTGGCAGGGGCAGTGGTAGGCGCAACAGGGTCAGGATGAGTGGCAGTGGAGCTGCCTGGCCCTGGCTGGGGCTCCTCCCCAGCCGCCTGCTGCTTTGTCCACCTGTGCATGAATCCGTGCACCGGGACTCTAGTTAATTAAGAACTACATAGCACTCTAAACTTGCTAAACATTTATTTAATGAATTCTGAGGATTATCACTTAATGACAAAAGACGCCCCTAGTGAAAACACTGAAACTCAAGTTCTAACAAGGAAATAACCTATGAAGTCATACACTTTCCCCTGATTTTTCTAACATCAAAAGACATTTGTCTACCTTTAGTAAGCCATTTAGAGAAATGTGAAGGAAAGATGGGGGAAAAAAGAAAAACATTTTGGGTTGCCAAGAAAAATAATTTAGTGATGATCTTTTGTGAGGGAGAAGATAGGGAGGAGGGAAAGAAGAGGCGTGCATACATCAAGAATCATTACTCAGAACTAACACCCCCAAATTGGGGAGGTACAAAGGATGGCTTTTGAAATCTTTTGGAAGGGAGCAAGGAGAGCAGACATACTCTGCAAACATTCTTTTAAGAACAGTTAGTGGTAGTCTAGACATTCCATTCAAATTAGTGGCTATTTTTGAAGAAAATAAAGACAGTAGCTGCTGAAACAAGCAATCTGGAAGCACAAGAACGTTAATATTCACGTACGGAAAGTTTTTCAGGCTGGTCTCAGAATTATTGCTGTAACAGTGAAGTGCTGAGGGCTTTCCGACAAGCTGGGGGCAGAAACCTTCTTAGGTGAGTTAAAATCTCTCCTCCCCTCCCCTTCTAAAATTATCTTATTATTAGCGTTAACGATATTTGCTTGGTTATAATGTAAAATACATTCAGATGGAAGAGCCCTACAAAAGAGCAGAAAAATCTCCAGGTGCTGATTACTAAAATCCTTCTATGAAATCTGCAGAACACATTTTCTCTAAACTGCCCGACTGAAAACTATGAAAGATAATGGGCACTCCAATGAGTAGTTTTTTGGGGAGAGTCTGTCTCCTACATGACATCAATTGTCCTCAGAAGATCTCCCCCATGGGAGATCTACCTACTGATTAGGGCAACAGTCCTCACTGCCCTATGTTCTGAGTTACCCCAGCATGATGAACTGCCGAGGACTGGAGAGATTCCAGCATAGACAGGACAACAACATTCACTGCTGAGATTTCTGCCCCAGCAGCATCCCTAGTTTTACAACCTTGGCAGCACATGACCAGTGAAAATCAGAAAGGCCATGGAATGACTGGAAAAGTCTTTGTTCCCAGGACTAAGAATTATAACTGCTGATTTAGAAGAATGCAAACAAACCTAAATGGAATGATTTGGAGATAGGTATATCATGAGTAACTTATTAGTTAGAACAGTGTTCCACTTCTACTAGTTCCTTTTATACGTCTGGTCCATTTACATTACTTTTTCTTCCTCATCATTTGGAAGGATTTAAAATTTTTTTTAAAAAAGCTGTACAATGCATTGTTGAAAAAAATCATTCCTTGCAGCTTCTTAGGGAAGTCCTAAGATGTAAGTTTACCTTACAAGAGATTAAGGTAAACATAAAGCTGTGGGCACACAATAACATTAAAAAACATACTGGTGTATTTTGTTACATTGGTGTGTTTTTTCTAACTCTTTTGATCTATATTTCAAACCATTTTCTCTTCTAATATAAGCTTTTAGGTCTAGACATTTTCCTTTAACTTCTTATGCAGTTTTATCTCTCAAACTTCCACATATGGTATCAAATATTTGATACATAGAATTGAAATATTGCCCTAGCTGATTTGGCTCAGTGGCTAGACATGTCTGGGCCCGTGGATTGAATGAATGGTCCCAGGTTTGATTCTGGTCAAGGGCACATGTCTGGGTTGCAGGCTCAATCCCCAGTAGATGGTGTGCAGGAGGCAGCCAATCAATGATCCTCTCATTATTAATGTTTCTATCTCTCTCTCCCTTTCCTTTTCTCTCTGAAATCAGTAAAAACATGTATTGGAAAAAGAATTGAAATATTGTCATATATCCATATGATTTATTTTTTTTATCCTGAGTTTCCAAACAGATGGGTGTTTCTATTTATCTTTTTAAAAATTTGACTCTTGACTTAATTGAATTTTAAGAATATAATACAAAATTTTTGAAATTTGTGGATGTGCCTTGATGATTTTGTGGTTCCAGTTTTATTAAACTCCCAGCTTAAAGGGCACTAGGCTTTTACTCCTGCCCCCAAGACTCCCAAGGCAGCAAAAAACAATATTCAAGTTCACTAAATTCAGCAAATACCTTCCAGGCAAAAGCTGACTTTGGACTCTGCTTACCTCTGTGGGTTCTGCCCTTTATTCTGTCCTGGTGCTATTTCTTAACTTTTTTTCCAGTTTATAGATGCCTTCCAGAATATATTTTTAATATTCTATCCAGTATTTTTGTTGTTGTTTTCATTGAAACTTAGTCCAGACACCCTAGCCAAGTATATTACTAGACATGGAAATCTTCATTTATTTTTCATCAGATATTTATTGGGCACCTACTATCTATAGAATAAGTGTTATGATAGTGATCTGTACAAGGTGGACTAGTACTGTGAGAAAAAGAAACATTGATTGGGGTACGACAATAGAGGCAACTAATGGAAGTGATGGTTTGAGAATCAAGCAGGCCTGGAAACAAAGCCCAGAGAGTCATGCTCACTAACTGTGAGACCTGAAGTAAGTCACTCAACCTCTCTGTGCCTCAGTTTCTTCATCAGTAAAGTGGTGTTTACAATAGCAGCTACCTCAGAAGTTTGTAGCTAGAATTACTAGGAGAGCTAAGCATATGGTAATGGCTCAGACAATGCTAACTAGTCTTTGTCCTTACAGAAGAGATGCATATATACAAACAAAAAAATATTTCTTTAAGGCTTAATCACCTCTCCTGGGAGCAGCCAGAGGGAGAACCTAGGACCACCTCCCTTCCAACTCCAGGGTGGGGAGACTTAATATTTACTGTGCCTGCTTCTTGATTCCCTCAAATAGACTCCTTCTCATGGGCCCTCTCCTTCCTGACTTAGATTGGTTCCTCAATGAGTTTAGAGTGTTGGAAATTAAAGACAGGAAGGAAGTGTCTTGCAGGCAACTTCTGCTTTCCAGAAGGTCCTTGAGACAAGTGGAATGCCAGGGTGCATTCTTATAAGGGGGAAAGAAAGAGGAAATACAGTACATGGAGAAAAACAGAAATTAATATTTTAAAAATTACCCTACTAAAAGGGAATGGCTAAAGCATATTGGCTATTAGGAGCTGGAGAGAAAATTTGAGGGGGAAAAAAGAGCATCCTGGATGCCATGCTAGGGGACTTGGAGTTTTTCCTCTAGGTAGTGGACTGTCAATAATTTGTGCCAGGGTCAGATCTGCAATTCAGGGTAGAGGGTCCTTAGAACTATGAAAGAATGGAGGGCAGGGAGCCCAGCTTGAATATGCCTGCAATGAATCATAAGACATGGTGAGGGAAGGCCTGGTTGTTAGAAGAGTGAGGCTGCACGGTTAGGAAACTGTGGAGGACCTGAAGGTGGGCAACAAGGCAATTCTGTAGAGAGCCCAAGAGAGTGGAAATGACAGGACTTGGTGGACAAGGAATGGGAGTAGAGGGCAGTGAGACTCCCGCCTAGGTTTCTGGCTAGGATGACTAAATGGATGATGGTGCAGTTAGCCAAGGTCAGAGATTCAGGAGGAGCAGGTTTGAAAGCAAACATGATGGGCCTGAATATGACATCACTGTGGGCCATGCTGGTAGAGAGGTCTAAAGTCACTGAGCACAGGCATGTGTGGCTCTCAGAGGAGTTCTGGCTGATGAGAGGAAGGGGTTTTAAGAAGGAAATTGTGGTCCATATTGTCTTTCCTTATCGAGGTCCTGAGAAAGAGGACCTGAAAGAGACCCATTGTTTTTGACAACCAGAAGGTTGTTGGTGACTTCAGTCTGAGCCGTCCCCGGGGTGGAAGAGGAGCAGGAGCCGGACTGCAAAATGTGAAAAATATGAGACTCCTCTCTCCAGGTAGCTTGTCTGGGGAGGAAGTTGTGAGATAAGTTGATGGGATCCGGGGGAATAAAGGGACAAAAAAGCCTTCGTCTCCTTCTCTTCCTCCTCTTCATTCTTTCCTCTCCACCCTTCTTCCTAAGTGATGGAGCTGGAGGGTGGTGAGGTCAGAGGGTGAAGGAAGAGCTTCCTTCCTCTGACTTTCCACTGGAATTCCTTGGCTCCCCACACACCTCTTAGGTGTCAGGAGCAAGAAGGGTAGGGCTATCATGTAACAAATATTTATTGAGTCTCTAGTTCCCTTTAAGTGGTGGCATAAAATAGGTAGACACTAGAGAAGAATGAGGAAGTCTTAGAAATGTGAACAATCATTCAGAGTGAGGTGTACAATCTAAAATGGGAGCACAGGAGGGATGCCTATACTATACTGTAGCTTCCTGAATGATGGAAGGGAGAGAGGAAGCTCGGCAAAACCCTTCCCTCCCAAGACAGGAGGAAGTGAAAATAGCCTGGGAGAAACAGAAAAGTCTAAGTGGGGAAAATGGAAGAAAGCGAACACTAACAGCACTGTTGTAGGTTCCAGACACGAAGCTAAATTGGGCATTTTATAGGTAATTGTGTGACAGCCTTAAAACAATCCTGGGAGAAAGGCACTACTGTTTCCATTGCATTGATGTAGAAACGGAGGATTCAGCTTTTTTTCCGCTCTAATTTCACTCCCCCATAGACAAATAAAATGCTTTGAAATATGGAGGGGGAAATTCCAGTCCTCGTCTTTTAAAATTTTTATTTCGCTTGTGGAGTCAGGTGAAAGGCACAAAAGAGGAAAATTGCTAGTGTGCGTGGGCCAATGAAACCACCTGTGTCTCCGTCGGGCCTTGATTGAGGATGAGGCAATGCGTGGCGGAATGCTACAGAAAGGCCAAGGCGCTTGGATGAGGAAGTGATTGCCAGTTCCTTCTGCAGCACCAGCCAGGGGAGCACTGTGACCATGAGCCATGCCCTGGTCCCAGCACAGCCATCACTCCACACTCCGTCTGAGGGGAGAAACTGTGCCGTGGCTGGGTTCTGTACAGAAGCTTTCTATAAATGACTTTTTTTTTCAATATCCTCAAAGCTATATGAATTATCATCCACAGGATGCATATGGAGAAATTAAATGGCATTGAAAGAAATATGCATGCACTGCCATTCATAACTTTCAAGAGAATAGGCCGCAAAAAGATAAAAACCTGTGTGCAACAATAGCATGCACTACTGATAACCCATTTGTTTAAAAGGTATGTATTTAAAAGGAGATGTAACAGAGTTTGGGAGCGGGGAAAGGGGCAAGAGAAAGTAACCAGTTAGACCGCCACTGGTGATAAAATGTGGAAAACACTCATGCCCTATACTTTTTTTGCACTTTAATAACATGTATTCTTCTTTGGCAACTGGGCTCTAAGGCCCACGTGACGTGCCTCAGGGTTGCCATGGAGACCAGAAGAAACTTTATTTTTAGAAAAGTAACGCTCCGGTGGCGGCGAGCAGGAGGGAGGTCGGAGCCCCAGTCCCCCAGCCTAGGAGG
>NW_006289416.1:2945852-2962591 GCF_000327345.1 Myotis davidii
TATATTAGATGTGTTTCTTTGGACAGTTTCCTTGTCTTATTTATCGGGTCTGCCTAGTGAGCAACACTTAACAAATTCTGAATAAGTGAATGGATATTCATGGCAGCAGTTTCCCTCAGCCTTCAGCCTTCAGCCTTAGTTCCTCTCCCACTCCCAAGACCTAGCCTGAATTACCGCCGTGGGGCCGGGCGTCCGCGCCTCCGGGTGGTGGACCGGGTCCGGAGCGTGAGTCCTTGTTCGCTTCTCAAGCCCCCTCCCCTCAGCCGGTCTTCACGGGGACGGGACTGGTCCAGATCCCCATCCTCCGGGCTTCTCTCGCAACTTGGAACCCCGGCGGGTCGCCCTTTCCCCCTGACGATTCTGACTGAAAACCTGGGGTGACATTTTGGAGGCGCAGTTACAGGACCAGAGGATCACCCTTCCTTTCAGAAATTGCTGGAAAGCTGAATATTTGGAAATGCTCTGAAGGATTCTTTTTTTTTTTTTAAAAAAAGCCGCTAGGCTCATTTTAAATGCACATTTGGCGATTATTATTCCAAACCTGTTTTTTTTTCTTCTTTAATTAAAAAAGTGTCTCTTGCCTTGGGGTCAAGCCAGGCCCAGTTGAAGCTCTTTGCTCAGTAGAGATGCTTGGTGTGACTGTTGATTAAAACTTGGCCCGATTCGTTCATCATCCTTTGACAGTACAGCATTGAAATATATTTTGAAATATTTACAAATAAATTAGTGGCCCATAATGGTTTCTTTGTTGATGGGATGATAATGATTGTTCTTAGTGGCTCAGGGATGAAAAGGGGCGGCAGGTGATGTTGAGATGGGGGCAGCAGAGCCCGCAGCCAGGTGCAGGGGAAGGATTAGCCCCGAGCCTGCCGAGCCTGCCGTGGGCAGGTCCCCCAGGGCAGCCAGCCTCCTGCGGGCTCACGGCCCAAGGCCACGCATGAGAGAGTGTTTGTTGGGCAGTATGGATGACTTCTTTTATCCAATTAAATGCCAGTTGGTTGTGGTATATTAAACTGAAGTATCTCCATCCCCAACTTTTGGTATAGAGATGGCCATAGAACGCTGCAAATGAGATGAGCTTAGTGTTTGAAGGCACAGGTGAGGACCAAGAAAAGCTCTATGTTTAAGGGGAACTGGAAATGGGAGCAGGTGAAAACCATTGAACCTATAGTAGAGCCTCTGTTAAGAATAGAGTCAGCTAGGGCTTTGTGTCCTTTATTGCTATATCACCCTGAATTGTAATTATTGGTTTACTGACTGGACTGCCTCCTACCCTAGACCAGGAGCCCTTGAAGACCAGACAGACTCTGGTTGCTGCCTGGTACCAAAGACAGTACCGGCTTTTAGAAGAGCCTCGGTTGGGGTCCGTCAAATAAAAGTAGGAAGCAACAGACAGTGTCCTTTCCAGTGACCTGAGAGCTGGTAGCGCTTCCTGAATGAGTTCACTCAACTTTCCTGAATTGTGAGCTTTGGATGAATAATCCTGGCAGTGCCAAGCATTAGTGGTGGTAAAAGGTTAAATTAAGTTGATGATCATTACAGTAAACATTTTGCAGTGTTTAGCTTAAATATTAATATTTAATTTACCTATAGTTTGGTTCTTTTTGTCAGCAACGCTTTCCTCTGGGTATGTTTCTTTGTCTGCATATTTCCTCCTGTATAAGCAGCACAGTAACAGCCTGAAGCTTTGTCTTGTTAGGAGGTAGATTCAGCTACCTCCTTTAGGTGCTTAGCAATCTGATCAGGAAGTTTTCCTTTAAGCTTGACTTAAACCTGCCCCCCCTTTAATTTAAATCCTTTCCTTTTTGCTCTGACCTCAGTGGTTGACATTGTGCATGTGTTTATAGTGACTTGCCCAATCACTAGGCAGTGGCTTTATTTTGAAAGCCCGTTTTTTTTGGTTTTTTTTTTCTGTTTTATTCCCTTCTTTTATAAGTAAGTTATACATACTCCTGCCTGAACCTCAGAATCGTTTGGTCTATCATTTGCCTTCTTGATGAAATAACTCTCTAGATGGTAAGAAGGTATTTGAATAAGAAGTTTTGGTGGTTTTGCTAGCAATTAGCTTCACTTTTTGGAATTTACCTTTCCTGCCATGGTCTTGATTCTTTATTTTGTATGTTCCTGTACTCTTCAAAAGACAAACGTGAGGGAGTTACTCACCGTAACTGGGTAGTCTTCCAAAGTCAGTGCCTTCTTGTGTGTGGTGGGGCCACTCCAGCTCTGTAGTCCTCACCTCCTGCAGCCCTGCTCCTGATCTGGAACAACAGGAAGCTCTTGGCCCAGAGGTCTGCGGTTGGTCTGAAATCCTTCCACTGGTTGATTCTGCTCTGAGTTTTCAGTTTATCAAAAGGGAAGGAGCCCTGGTAAGGTGCTCAGTTGGTTGGACTGTCATCCCTAAACGCCAAGGTTGCCAGCCCAATCTCCAGTCAGGGCACATGTAAGAAGCAACCAGTGAATGAATGCATGGGTGGGTGGAACAAAGGGGTCATTGTTTCTCTCAAATCAATCAATAATTTTTTACAGAAATGGAGGGAGAACAAAAAAATTTGTTAGGATATAAACTGCTGCAATGCAAGATAAAGCCTTTAATGTGACGTCTAGGATTAGAATGATGATAAAGTATACATTTTTCTTCTTACTAGATTCACTGACTGTTTAGATTCTTTTTATTCTAAAGCCTTTGAGTACTATATTTCAGTGATCCTATTTGTCATTTTAGATTGGTGTAAAAACTGTTACTGAGAAATGAGGAAGAAAGGAGCCAGAAATCATTTTTCTTGTAAAGCATAACAAAACAATTACAGCATCAGCTCCTTTTCCTACCTTCATTTCACCCCTGTACAGAGAGAGTATGGCTGAAAGGCAAGGAGTTATGATTGTTAGAAGTGGGATCTTTTAGATTATTTAGGTCAGCTGTATAATCTGAGAGACTACACGAATGCATTAGAAAAGTGAAGAGGAGCTCCTAGAAATTGTGGTCTTTTAAAAATCCATTTAGAATGTGGTACCTATTTTTGTAATCTTTGAATTTAGAACTTTATTATGTGGTATTTACATCTCTATTTAGTGTCATATTTTGAACATGAGCTATCCAAAATAGGCTTTTCTACTGTTTTGGAGGAGAAACACTAGCTCACAGAAAAACATACCTTGTGATTTTCAGGTAGCTGGTACATTGCCTTTATCTCACTTTTTGGCATATTTGAATGGTTTAGAAAATCTATACTTCTCTAATCTTATGAACAATAACTGCATCTATATTGCCTTTGTTTCATTTTATATCCTTATTTTTGTCTAATTCTCATCTTAATTTATTGTTTTCTCATATTTGTCTGAGCTACATCAAATTATTTTTTTCAACCAGGCAAAGTATAAATACAATTTAAAGTGATTTATAAATTCTAAGCTCTTTTCAATTCCTAAATCTTTTTATCTTTCCTATTCAAGACTCTACAGTGATTCGTTCTCACCTGGTTTAGCAACTCTAAATTACTCATCTCAGTTCTCTCAATTAGTTTTCTCCCCATCATCTCCACCTGTCCCAAACATTTAATTTTCTTGAGTACTCACTTTCCTTGATTACTTTCAGAAGTAGGACTCTCACCTCTTTACATGTGTTGATACGTATTATGTTTTTTAGTGTGAGAGCAAACTTTGTGTTTGTTCTCAAGTCATCTATGACTTTCCTCTAGCTGTTAATCGATGTTAGAGTAAATAACTACTGTCTCCTTAATTTTCAGGCACTTGCCTGGTCATTTTGCCTCCTTTGCTTTCTATAAACTGAGCAAAGAGTAGGGGAGAGAGTCAAATGGGAGTGAGTAGTAAGAAGCTGGCCTTGAAGGTTTGTCTGATTCTAGTAAAATAAGTAGGATTTGAGGAGGGAAGGAAGGAATGTTTAAACATGGGCACCTTTGAAATGTGGTCATAGGGACAGGATCTGTTGATTTTTACAAGTAGTTTTGAAGGGGAAAGAGGAAATGATGAATCTTCATAGGTTGTACAGAAAGAGCTCAAATGCAGTAAGCTGGAGTAGTTGAGCTATAAGCCCTGTTATTTTCGGTGCATTGGAAACTTTTTGAAGGTCTGGTGTGCACTCTCCCATTGTTTTGATTTTTAATTTTTGTGGTCACTTGTTAATTTAGTTGAAATTTTAAGTAACATTGTAGGGGGTATAAAGGGACGTGGATTTGAAAAGATTAAGGAAACACGGTTGTTAAAAACTAGTATTTCAAAAGAGGTGCCAGGATGTAGGTTTAAAAATTATTTAGTGGCTATAACTAAGTAATTAGGAAAAGAGGAAAAGCTGATGATAGGGAAAGCATCCTTCAGAAATTCTAAAGTTGGAACTAGTGATTTTACTGCAAGAAAAAAGGCATATGGTAACAAATAACTTCTTTAGTAACTGGCTTTCTGCATTTACCTACTTTTGAAATATGATGGGAAAGATACTTGATTTAAATCTATAATAAAGATGCTTTCTTTTACATAGAAACTATCATAATTATAAAAACAAAAAGTTCATTGGTTAATCTGGAATTGAAATCTACCTAAGAGACTTTTTTATTCCTTTGAATAAACAGTAGAATTGTATAATGGTCAGGATGGTTCTAATCTATTCAGTGCATTATGATGTGGCACTTATTGCTCCTAGCAGAATAGGTGTGTCCAGCTGTACTAGAGACTTGGTGTTTAACTCATTCTAAAAGAGGAGTGTCCAGAATAGCCCTTAAAAGGTATTTGGCCATAATCTATTTAATATAAAGACATCTGATAATTTGATTATATGATTCTGTATTGTAATAAGACAGTAAAAGCATCAGATAGTTAATGTGAATTAAGAACTCTGGATTGGTGTTCTTTGAATTCTGGTATGGTACTTTCCCCAAGAGTTGAGTCTGTAAGTTGTTGGCCCTCGTAAAGTGATGTGCCTTTCTTCTGAACCAATGTAAGTCAAGGAATACTTGGGTTTACTGAAGAACCATAAGGAATATACTTTTTGCTTCCTTTGGGATGCTAAGTGTAATTGTAATTATATTTTTTTGTAAAAATCCCGAAGTGTCCACATGTTATATTTCTTTAAAATCTCAACTTTTTTTTTAATGAATATTAAGTACCTATTTACTCCATCATAGAGACTCTTAGTCTTTAAAAGGGTCTGATGCCTACTTTTTAGGATCACTAAATGTTTCTAGAAGGTGTTGCATGTTTGCAAAAGATTGTCATATTATTACAGTTACATGATTGAACATCATCTGGCTAGGTGTTGTGCTTTACATAAATTATCTCTTTAAGAGTTAAAACAACCCTGCAAGGTAGATATATTAGCCTCATTTTCTAGGTGAAGACACTGAAGCTGAATGAGATTTGCCAAAGGCACACAACCGTATGGTGGTGGTGACCCAATGCCAGTGCCGCTATGCCACCACATTGCCCAAGGACTATGAGAAGTATGTGACTTGCATAAATCAATTTTAGGGTGTTGTTTTGACTTTATTAGATAGAACTGGATAACTTATTGTTAATGTTAGCATCTATAAACTGCTGATAGACTACTGCCAGCTCTATAGGGACCTTGGATTTCTCTGAATCATTGGTGTATGCAAATCCAACTGTATTAGGGAGAGAATACCAGCCAAGAAAACAGCAGAGGTGATTCAGTCCCACCAGGCCTATTTGGTATTTGCTGTGGAAACAGTGAAGCTGTCTGCCTTCCACAATGCAAGCACATCACTGCTAAGTTGGGACTGAGTATCAAAAACTCTAAGTATTACTGTTGGGCTCAGCTTGAGAGCAAAGTGATTCTGTTTAGAAGAAGTGGACTCAGTTGCACTGGGATATCAGTATTCAATATGATGCCTTCGTCAAGGATTTTCCCTGGTATTTTTTTTTTACTATTCCTGATTTGAAAACTACTCTATCCCTGGATTACGTGGGACTGGACTGTGTGTAGGAGTACTGAGTCACAACATTTCTTAGTTGGACAGAGCTTCTAGCATCTTACTCTGTTCAGAAACCCTTGTCCCATCACATTGTGGGTAGCCAGCTGAAACCGCTGTATTGTTGAGTATCTGAGTTTTAGTTTATTTTTTTGTTTTTTAATCCTCACCCAAGGATATTTTTCCATTGTTTTTCTTTTTTTTTTCTTTGAGAGAGTGGAAGGGAGGGTTGGGGGGCGGGGAGAGAGAGAGACATGGATGTGAGGAAGACACATCAATTGGTTGCCTCTGCACAAGCCCTGACCTAGAGCAGAGATTGAAACCTGCAACCCAAGTATGTGCCCTTGACTGTGAATCAAACCCTTGGTCTCAGGGCTGATACTCTAACCACTGAGCCAAACTGGCCAAGGCTTCACTGTATTATTTTGATTCACTTGGTAACTACATGTGTGGATACACTCTCTCTAATGAAGTTTTAATGGTGTTTTACTTACTATAATTGAATAAATGATTTGGTATTTACCAGCTGTTCAATACAGAAAAACCTCTTACACAGAAATACATTCATAAACTTTTAGGAATTCCCAAATTCATGAGTACACTTTTGGTATATAGTTTACTCAGTTGTATCACCTGTAAAATGGAAATAATACCTACTGATGGGTTGATTCTGAGGATTAGATGCAGAGGCAGGGCAGTAGGCTAGGAGCTCTAACTAAATGAGACAGTGTGGAGAGGCACTAGGCAAAGGAGAAAAAAGGGACTAGAACATCTCTCTTGTCCCTGAGGTAGCTGAAAGTCTTGTAGGTGGAATTAAGTCTGTTACATAAAGTAGACTTTTATAAAACTGCTGTAGGGAGGGATTAAGAAGAGAGTACTGCATGAGTGATTGAGTGTAAGTTACAGAAGGTATCTTGGAGAGAGCTTTTGTGCTTATATTTTTAGCATGAGAATATGTTTAGTTGAAAGGTGTTTCTGTCATGAATAAAAATATGATTGCTTCATGTCCTTGCTTAAAATTTTTATTTTGACTCAGAATTTTTACTTTTATAGTGTCAAAATAGAAAATGTACTTTTTTAAGTTAGTAATGTTGTATATAAGTTTTATGCAGTACATCTTTCTAAATATAAGCCTTGTGAATTTTGCCGTTAAAATTTATCTCTGAATTTTGTTGTACAGGCCTGTAGGTGGAGCCTTATCTTTGTTTAGAAAGCAGAGCTGTCTTCTATACGTAGTATATACAAGATGGGGCAAAAGTAGGGTTAAAGTTGTAAGTACATGAAACAGAGTTTATTCCTGTGTTATTATTTAGTAAGTATTGCATTATTTTCCATGCAAACAGCTGTAAACTACTTTTGCCCCACACTGTAATAGTACAGATAAATGCTTAACTGCAAAGAATAATTCTGTTGCTTGCTAGTTCATGAAGTGGCTAAGTAATTAACATTTTTCTATGAAATCTAATAACTGATTTTTATAAAAATTTCCCTAGATAATAAAACTACATGAAATTTTATTCTATTTTGAAAACCACTAATATACATGTATTAAGGTGGGTGATTTTCTTCTTTTTTTTTTCCTTTAATTTTCTGGTGGGTGATTTTCTTCTCTTTTTTTTCTCTTTAATTTTCTGAATGCTCAATAAATCTTTTGCTGGAATATTCACCATAGAATGGAAAAGGGCTTTTGGCCCAGCTGGCATGACTCAGTGGTTCAGTGTCGACACCAGGAGGTCATCGTTCAATTCCTGGTAAGGCACATGCCCAGGTTGCAGGCTCCATTCCCCAATATGGGGCATGCGGGAGGCAGCCTATCAATGATTCTCTCTCATCATTGATGTTTCTATATTTCTCTCCCTCCCCTTTCCTTTCTGAAATAAATAAAAATATATTTTTTACAAAAAGAGAGAAAGGGGCTTTTGTGTTAGGACATTTTCTTATCTCTAGTGAATGAACTAGATCAGTGGTCACCAACCTTTCGGACCTCACGGACCTACAACTAGACCTCGTGGACCGCTGAACTAGATAACTTATAGGAACTTGGCTGTACTTAAGTTCCCTGCTTCATTTGTTTTGTCCTGTTAATTACACATACTTAAAGCTCAAATGGGCCATAGATGCTGATTTCAAGAGTTAAAAAAGAGCTTTTCCTAATTAAAAGCAAAACCAAACCCACAGTACTTATATTTGGTGTTTATTTTTTCTTTTCCATAGTTTTCATTTCTGTAAATATGATTCTTTCATAAGGCTGCATCATATAATAGTTTTGTTTATCTTTAAAATGTTTAAGTATATTATTTTTTATATATAGCTTTAAAGTTCAAATAGTACTTTGAGGTATATTATGAAAAACACCAGTCTCTTCCTCACTGCTGATGCTGCTTAATAGAAGCAACTTCTATCAACTCATACCTGTTTCTTGTGGGATTTAAGTTCATGTTTGTATGCTTATACTACTATAACTTGGATTTTAAATTTTAGACATTTTCTATGCATTTCCTACTATGCAAGATGAGGATACATCTTTTATAATACCTTCCTTACACATTTCCCTCTACCTTCCTAATACAGTTGTATCATAACTTTTTATTTTCTCAGTATTCAGTGTTCTTACTTTCATGACTAAATATTGTTCAAAACAAGCATGTGCGATGATTTTATTTCTTTTCCTGTTCAAATTTTTGTTTTCTTTGGACGTAATTGTTTTGTTGGTTTATGCTTCTCAGTACCAATCACAAATTCAGGCCCCCAATTTCTGACAGAACTAATACAAAACTTCCCAGTGCAGTCAATACCTCACCTGAATCCCAGTAATTTCTCCTGGGTTGGTCCTGTTTACTAGATACTCCTTTCAGCGTGCTTCCTCATTTTGGTGGGCACATCCTCCTCTAGCTTTTTGAGAAAGGGATTAGAGGAGGTCATGTCTATGAGACACCTTACAGGTCTGGAAATTTATTCTAGCCTACTTGATTGGTAGGCTGGCTATGAAATGCTAGAATGAAAATAATTTGAAGTCCCAGCTTTTAAATTTGTTTCTCTCTCCCTCAACTTCTCTTTTTCTATCATTTCCCATTTTCTCAAGATTTTTACTTGTTTTAGCACGTTTTTAAAAAGTCTCTCCTTATTTTCTCATCTCTTGATGAATTGCCTTCATTTGTGATTTTCAGTATTGGTCCCTGGACTGTTCATGGTCAGGGAGTGATTGGAACACCTGGGAAGTGCCCTTCTCAACCTGGCTTCATGGTGAACTTCCAGTCCTGGGCTTGTTTTGTATCCTTGCTTTTGGCTAAAAGGCAGGTATGTCACCGGCCTCAATCAGTTAGAAGAGCATAAAAACATGAGAGAATATAAACCTTTTGAGCTCGGCATATCAGCATTTTGAAAAACCCTAACTTAACTCTGGTGCCGTGTCACATAGAAATTTTTTGATATTTGCAACCATAGTTAAACAAAGACTTATATTTTTGATATTTATTTTATATATTTAAATGCCATTTAACAAAGAAAAATCAACCAAAAAAATGAGTTCGCATGTCACCTCTGACACGCGTGTCATAAGTTCACCATCACTGATCTAGTGGGCGTTTCTCAGGTCTGGTGAAGCTTCACCTCACAAGCAGAATCATCTGCAGCTGTGGGTTCTCATTGAGGTGTTTGGGAAGTGGCCAAGGACTGGGATACTGCAACTCTGATTGAGAGCATGATGTGCATCTGTTTTGTGTAGCTCTGCCCACTGAAGGTTTCTTAATCCTTTGCCCTTAAAGAAATTGCGAAGCCTTTAACATTGTCTTTTGGCATCTTTCTGTCCCGACTGCCTTTGGTGGAGCCCACAAAAGTGCAGTCCCTTTCCATCCTTTGTCCTGGACACTTGATGGGAACTTTCAATTTGGAAAATTGTGTCTTCGACTCCGGGAAATTTTCTTACCGTTCTCATTTTTATGTATTTTCTTTCTTCCTTCTTTTTTTTTTTTTTGGCATACCTCCGTTAACGTGGGCTTTGTTTGAGCACTTCCTTGTCTTTTTCTTCATCATTTTTTGTCTTTCAAAAACCTGACTTCTTTCATTTCCTATAATTTTTCTGTAACCATTCTCTTTGTACTTGTGGGTTTACCCCTTTTATATTTCTTTGCTGTTACGTTAGTGAGTGTATTCATTTGCTAGAGCTGCCTTAACAAAGTTCCACAGACTGAGTGCCTTAAACAACAGAAATTATCACAGTTCTGGTGGCTGGAAGTCTGAAATCAAGGTGCTAGAAGGGTTGATTCCTTCTGAGGCTGGGAGGGATAGTCTGTCGTGCCTCTTTTCTAGCTTCTGTTTGCCGGCAATCTTCAGTATGTCTTGTCTTGTAGGCGCAGTACCCTATCTCTAACTTCATGTTCACATGGCTTTCTCCCTGTGTATATGTGTGTCTGTCTTTGTGCCAAATTCTCCTTTTTTAAAAAATATATTTTATTGATTTTTTACAGAGAGGAAGGGAGAGAGATAGAGAGTTAGAAACATCAATCAGCTGCCTCCTGCACATCCCCCACTGGGGAAGTGCCCGCAACCCAGGTACATGCCCTTGACTGGAATCGAATCCGGGACCTTTTAGTCCGCAGGCCGACGCTCTATCCACTGAGTCAAACTGGTTTCGGCCAAATTCTCCTTTTATAAGGAAGCCAGTCCTTCATTGATTTAGGGCCCACCCTAATGGCTTCATTTTAACTTGATTACCTCTGTAAAGATCCTATTTCTAAATAAGGTCGAATTTTGAGGTATTGAGGGTTAAACTTCAACTTATCACTTTTGGGGACAGTTCAGTTCATAACAGTGAATTTCAAGAAAAGTGTGTGACATCTGTGTTTAACAGAGGTCTAGTTATAGCAGTATTTTCAAAGATGGTTTAGTCACATCTGTCTTCACTGAAGATCAGAAACAGCTCTCGAAAGTACTTTTTAGATTACAGCTGGAGATTTTTGTGTTACTGTGAAATTTCCACTCATTTCTTGAATGTTTAACTTAGTATCGGAGTCATCTCATTTTCTACTCTTGCTTTGTTTCTGAAGTAATTTGAAGGTTGTAAAAACAACTAAGGAAAGAATAGCAGCAGTGTCTTGTGTGAAAGTAAATCTTAAGTATGTGTGAACATGATCTTCCAGGTTCTGATGCTCTATCTCCCATGTTACTTATACCCTATTTCGCTTTCAGATGTGAGCCTTCCTGGAGTTTGTTGGTTTTTTAAAATTCTGTCATACATTTTCTTGTTTTTGGCTTCCTAAGCCCTTTACCTAGAATAGCCTCTTACCCTTCCTTACTTTCTGAGAGCATTGCTCTTTAATTTCCTTCATAATAGTTATCCCAGTCTAGAATTTTTTCATTTGTTTTCTCTCTCTGTTAGAATCTAAGTGCTATGAGAGCAGGTAACTCATCAGGCAAGTTCAATGCTTGATCCCAGTTTAGAATAGAATAGTGCCTGGCACATCAAAGTGGACTCTGCTTTTAAACAGATCAATGAGTGAAACAAGCTTTCTTTTCCGGTATTCCAAATGTTGTTTCACTGACCTGTAATTGTTCTTGGAAGTCCTTCTCTCTCCTTGAAGTAATTCAGCACAGCCTTTCCTGGCATTTGGTTTGCATAGCTACATCCAACAAGGACACAGCTCAAACTAGAATGATGGGTGATGCTGATAGCAGTGGTGCAGCTGGCCTCCATTTCCACAGCCTCTGCCTTCATCCTCCCACATGTTCTCCCAGAGCCAGGAAAGGGAGCTCCCTGTTCTAATATTTCTGAAAAGTTCTACTGGGGTCCCAGTAGGCACTGTACAAAATAAAGCAGGGCATGAAATTTGAGCTGTATTTTAATTGGCATTGGTGGAAGATTTTTACACATCTCCGTTTCCCTAGGACCCTCAAAAGACACCTGCACAGGATGCCTATATTTGTGAGCAGTATTTCTGCATAGGTTCTAGTATATAGGCATTGACATCCCTGTTTCTTGGCCTCATGGTCGTCGTGTTCTATTTAACTGAGACAGATGGGCTAAGGCAGTTCCAAAGAGCAGTAGAGAAGTGGTGAATTTGTGCTTCCTGATCTTCTAGTAAAAGACTTCCCTCTGGGAAACTAGGGGGCTGCATTCCTGAGAGTTAAATGCAAGATACATTGGAGGTGTTTGAAAAAACTGAGTGTAATGGGAAATGAGGAATTCTCCTGGTCACTTTTATGACATCAGCTCTGGAAGCTGGTGGATTGGTACTTGTTTTTTACTTGTTTCTTTTCTTTTTTAAAAAAATTAATAATCAGGGAAGATCCTCCTCTGCACCTATAGGAAACATTGTAAGATGATTGATGTAGTATTTTGGTTGGTCAAATTTTTTATGTAAAATCATGGCACTGTTTTGATTCCTTCCTGACATACCAAAGGGCTACAGGCACAATGGCTTGATATTCTGATGATGTCCCAAAGGTGATTGCTATAGCTTTAATTTCATTAATATTTCTTTGAATTTCAGTTAGATTTAGAAAAATACATGCTTCCAAAAATAAGTTTACATATTCATGAAGTGTTGAATCTGGTACCTTTTATGCAAAAAGTTTACAATTAGCTTTGGAGTTCCTAACAGATTTAGAGAACTTGGTGTCTGTGGCAAGGTCTCTGTAAAATCAAATGATTCTTTCTATGTGATGGTGAGGAGAGGGGAATGGCATGTGGCTCTGTTGTTCTGAGATATTTTATTTGATAAGTACATAGACACATACATACATACATACATACATACTGTCATGGGATGTGAATAAATAGTTATTTCCTGCAGCATCACAGTGCTTATTGAGGTGGGGTGATGGATGATAATTGATGGATAGTATTCATGATGAAAAATATTACTATTTAAATAACAAGTACAATATGTTGTTAATAAATCTAAATGGGTTCAAATATATGGTAATGGTAGGAACACGGATGTTGAATTGTAATCTTGTACACCTGAAAATTATGTTATTAACCAATGTTACCTCAGTAAGTTCAGTTTAAAACTATTTTGCTGAACAGTTCATCCATAAAACTACATTCCACCAAAGTAATTTTCAGGAGGAAAGATTATAAGGAAAAAGAGAGGTAAAAGACATAAGAGTGACAGAAATTTGATTATTTCCTTTTCACTTTAGTTGTAGTATTTTTTTATTACAAGATTTATACGTTGTGTTAAAGAGAACACTACAGGGCCAATGGTGTCACGTGCTACAGCCATGATATCGAGGAAAAAGTGAAGGCAGAAAATATATAAAATGGAGTCACTTTAATCAAGCTGCTAAAATTATTAACATTATGAAGGTTGAGGTATGAGGAAAGACTTTATTTTTGTTCTAACTAGCCCTGAAACTTAAAAATTTTGAACTTTCTAGTCCTTAATCATAAAAAAATGTAACTGTAAAGGAATATGACAAGAACTTATCCAATCAAATGTACATTGCCCAGCTTAGTGACAATATGTGCATTTCAATGATGCAGTCATTCTCAGAAGCATTCTTTTAAAACTGCTTTCAGAGTCTTGAAATACAGGGTGGGGCAAAAACATGTTTACAGTTGTGAATACTTAAAACAGAGTTTATTCTCGTGTTATTTATAATTATTGTATTATTTTCCAAAGGAGCAACTGTAAACCTACTTTTGCCCCACCCAGTGTATATCCTTTTGTACTCACTTCTGACCTGGAGTGGAGAAACCTAACACTATGCTTCCTGAAGTACCTTTACTTACTCAGTGTTGTAATACACTCGTTCACTCCTGTCAGTTGTGAGTTTATAGCAAAATATTTGTTTCTATTTACTATTTTCAACTTTTATAATAATATGACTTGCATTTTAACAGAATTTCTTTTATATATATTTTATATTTATTTCAGAGAGGAAGGGAATGGGAGAGAGAGATAGAAACACCTGTGATCAGAGAATCATTGATCAGCTGCTTTCTGCATGCCCCCTACTAGAGATCGAACCCACAACCTGTGCATGTGCCCTGACCAGAGGTTGACACTCAACCACTGAGCAACACTGGCCAGACAACAGGATTTCTGGAGTGTGAACAAAATAGAGTGACAAAGCCCTAGTACATAAAATTGCTTATATTGTAGGATGTCACCCCTGAGTGTCAAAGAAACAGATTTCATTAACAAGACAGGGTCAATCACACACACACACACACACACACACACACACTCACACACACACGCCCAGTGAGGCAGCCGTCATGGAAGTTCTGATTAGTGCAGAGGGTTTCCCACTTGTTTTGGCTTTATTTATTGGAAATGTCCAGAATTTGTGACAGTCAAGCCATGATTCTTCTGATCCTTGATTGGGCTGCTTAGCTTCACTCTCTTAATGATCAAACAGATTGGCTTAACTGCTACAGCTGGATAACTCTCAGTATTTTCTCTCTGGTTTCAAAATATTTGGTGAAAGTTTGACCTTAGAACATTAGCGTCAGAAGGTTTAGATCTCAGAGGATGTTTAGTCGCAAACTTCTTAGATTGTAATATGTACACTGAGGATATTCTAGGTCATATAGTATATATATTATACATTAACCCTTGAACTTTGGCCAGTTAGTCTTTTGGTTTTTTTGTTTTGTTTTTTAAATATATAAAGACATGGATGCACTAGAGCAGAATGTAAAATATGTTGAATTTTAAAGGTAAAATCTAAGTCTTCAAGATTATCTTTGGGAGTGTCACTTTAAGCTGGGCCTTCTAACTCAGGAGAATCTTTTTCCCCTCCTTTGTTCCTAGAAAGACCTGTTTGCATTTGATTATTCATTCATTCACAACTCAAAATAGTCACTAGCTACCCTTTTTAAAGTTTTGATAAAGTGAGGAAATAATGAAACATTGGGACTTGAGTAAACTAGATAGCCATTTTCTAATAAACAGTTAAACTGCAAATGTTTGAGAAACCTCAGAGTGGCATCAACAGGAATTTTCTCTTGGTTTTGAAGGAAGCATATCAGTAAATTTGGGGTTGTTTTTATAGGTAGACAGTGAATTATAAGTAGTTCCTGATAGGGAAGGAAAAACTTGATATGCATTAGTGTAGATGATAAGAGCCATCTGCCTCAAGGAACTCTGTTTCAGGTGGGTTTTGGTCCTTTTGTGTGTGAGTATCTGTCATACATGAGTGGTCTTGAAAATGCAGGAAGGCATTTGAGTTAATTCCTTTACTATAGAATAATTATGGTGGAGATTATGAATTCTTTGTAACTGAGGCTATTTTCATCATAATTTTTAAAATATATACTTTTCTTGATTTCAGAGAGGAAAAGAGAGAGGGGGAGAGAGATGGAAACATCAATAATGAAAATCATAGATTGGCTGCCTCCTGCACACGCCGCCTACTGGAAATCGAGGCCGCAACATGGGCATGTGTCCCGACTGGGAATCGAACCATGATCAGGTTCATAAGTCAATGCTTAACAGCTGAGCCACTGAAGCCAGGCATAATTTTTTTACTAAAAACTTTAGTTTTCTCACCTCTGTATTGGTAATTCAGTAGAAATATATTGTTACTCCATTGTATGACCACTGGGGGGAGTATCTTATTTTTATGTTTTGTGTTAAAATCAGAATGTAATTTGTGGCATAATGATATTTATATTGAACCAGTGTAGCCCAACTTCAAAATAAGCAAATTTCAAGTTAAGAAGTTTTAAATAAATTCTTAAATCTTCTTAAACCTAGTTTTATTTACTAATGGGATTACTTGTAGAAAAAAAACACACAAGGTATATATTCTACTAATGTTACTATCAGTTGTGAAATCTAAACAAGATTCCAACTCTCTTGACTAGCAGTTTAGTTTTGTTTCTCTAAGATGAACTTCGGAAAGATTTAAGACTTGGGAATAAAGTATCCCAACTTGTACACACCTTAAAAAAAAAAGATAATGAAGATACTATGCAAAAGTAAAAAGTAATTTTTAAAAATATTCAACCATTATTCTTATCTGAGCCTATAGAGAAAAAGCTTGACAATATACAGTAGCATTTTTCTTTGAAAAGTCACATGTGTGATTAAGAATTATTGGTTTGATTTTTAACTCTTACTTACTGAGTTTGCAAAGCCACCACTCAAGTGACAGGCTGGAACCAAAATATTGAGTACCAGCTTGGGGGTTACATGATCCAAGGTCACCATAGGAGAGGAAGCTGGAGGTGTGTGCTTCTTGATTAAACAGATGTTGGAAGATGATCTCACCATCTGTTGCTCCATGTTGCGTGCTCCCTTGCTGTCAGAACATTCTGCGAGTCATCAATCCAAACACTGAAATAATTTCAATACTAGCAAGAAACTGAAGTGATTGGCCTGGGGCCTGCTTGTCATGTAAAATGCATTTGAGGCAAAGGTTGCCAGAACAGGGGTCATACCCTCCAATCTCTGCCCTCCTGGATCTCACCTCTCTTGTTAGGCCTTTCTTCCTCTTTCCTGCCAATCTGTATCCCCTTTCCTGCTAGCACTTTCTCTTGCCTTAACCTGGCATTGTGGAAAAAAAGGTGCTGAACCAGAAACCTGGTGTCAACTAAGTGGGTGAGCTGGGGCTAATTGCCTGACCCCGTTCTGGGCCTCAGTTTCTTCACATGTAAAATGGATGAAGTTTTGCCCTGGCCAGTGTGGCTCAGTTGATTGAGTGTCCTGCCATGTACCAAGAGAGGTCATGTACAGGAGGCAGTCGATTAATGTTTCTCTCTTTATCTCTCCCTCTCTCTCTCAAATTCATAATAAAATAAAGTAATAAAATAAAAATAAATAAATTAAAATTAAATATAAAATAAAA
>NW_006289416.1:2962679-2967171 GCF_000327345.1 Myotis davidii
CTATATGTTTTCTCATCTCTTCCAAGTTTTATTTCTTCTGATTTTTCTTCCCTCCCCACCCCACTTCATCACCTTCTTATATAGTTTCTTCTTAATCTCCTTTGTCTCCCACCTCTTATTTCTCCTTCCATTTTTTTCCCACTGGCAGTACCCCAGTATCACTTTTTTCTTACTACTCTCTGGTGTCAGGGATTTGGAACTGCAGAACCAAATGGAGGAAGAGGTTTGGATTTTTATACAATGTATAATATTTAGACTTTCCAAAATATCACTTCTTGTGAAAGGAAGAATTTGTGTACATGATGCGTATTGAATTAGATCACAAGTACCTGTGGGCATTTCATGTACTCTAGGCTCAAATTAATATTTGGTAGGCTGGGCAGCAAGCAGTGTAACAAATTGAATGTAAGGAAACTTTTCCCATTTCTGATTTTGGTGAAATTTTTTAATTCTGCCATTTAACATTTTTATTATGTGTATATTAGTGATATATTGCTGCAGTAAACATTATCAGCCCCTGTTTATTTTGTCAACCATTTGGAAATTTTATCTTTTTGTAATGTTTAAAGGTAGAAATAAAGTTTTAACAATATGAACATCATTAAAAGTTAGAGGACCAACTAGTATATTGTTGATTAATTATAGCAAAATATTTTTATGGAATGATGAAAATTCTGTCATCTTTAGTTATTCATTAGTAGGATTTTGGCTGAATATCCTTTTTTACCTCCCTTGCTCTCAAGATTGTCTTAGAGTTCTGAAGTAGTATTGTCCAATGGAATGTTATGGGAGCCACATATGTAATTTTAAAATTTCTAGTAATGTTAAAAAGTAAAAAGAAAAAAGCAGGTAAAATTAACTTTAAGAATATATCTTTTTTAACTCAATATATCCAAGATGTTATCATTTTAACATGAAACCTATATAGTATGTAAAAAGTAATGATTATTTCACGTTCTGTTTTTATTCTAAGTCTGTATTTTATACTGATAGCACTCTTAATTGGTACTAGCCACATTGTAAATATAACCACATATGGCTAGTGGCTATTTGTAATGAACAGAACAGTCCTAGATACTGATGAATAAAAATAGTATATTTTAATTTAAAAATTAATACATTTTATCCATCTGTACTTTAGGTTTGTTTAAACAATTCACTTGAAGCTCCTATGTTGACTTAGAGCTAGAAATTCCAAGAATGTTTGAATTTTACAGTGTTGCATTGTCATACTCTTTAAGTTAAATGAATGGTTCATTATTATATTATTATGTAATAATGTAATTATAATAATATTAATATACTTAATATATTAACACTTTATTATTTGTTCATTATTTACAGTCCTGAGCAGGCTATTTCTCTTCCAAAATTGTGAAAATATGTTGGGTCATGCCAGTATGACAAAGTAAAAAATTTTGGGTAATTGAGTTCTATAAAGCATATATAACCCAGCTGTCTTTGGGAAGCTCGTTGATACTTACAAATATACATAAATGATTTTCCCTTGCATGATTACTTTATATAAGCGTACTTCTCCATATTATAGTTGTTTTTATTTCTAAAAACAAGGATGTGATTGATTTAGAGAATCATTAACTCAATCCCTGTCCTGTGTGATGGAAGCTGCAGTGACCGTCATGTGATTGGGTAGGACTTGGTACCTATCAGTGTAAACACATGGCACAGCCTGTTCCATGCCCTTTCTTATCTCCTTCAGAGAGAAGGGGTTGAGTCGTTTTGAGCAAATCTTATTGGTAAAGTCGTGTATGTATTGCTTTTTTTTTTTTAAAGAACCATTTCCTTTCAGTTTTAACCATATTACTGTGTCTGCAAACAGTTTGTCAGCAGAGCAGCTTTCCGTTTTGATAATTTAGAATTGTGCCTTCATCTTTGAAAAAAGACATGCTTGATAAGCTAGTTCAATTTTAAGATGTTTTACTTAGAAGATGATAGTGAAGATGAGGAGAAGGTTCATGAAGATTCATTAAGTAAAACTGAAGATGTTTACTATGGGAAGGCCCCAGCTGGTATCCTGGTGAGTTACATCCACCTATGTCCTGGTCACTTTGCTTGCTCAGTCTGGATAATACTACAAGAAGAGGGGAGAACACCCATAAAAAAAAATGGCGAATGCCTTTTCTTTGGAAATGTAGTGTCGTAAGGGATTTTATTAATTTTTAAATGATAGGTTTAACAGAAATCTTTGCCTACCTGTTCTCCCTCATTTACACTACACCATCTTTCTACCTTTTTACATTTATTAGTTAACAATAACTTTGTGCCTAGAAAAAAAAAATGAAGTTGATGATTTAAACTGAAAATTAAAAAAAAAACACCACTGGTTTTAAACTAAATGTATCTGGTTTCACATTCTCTTTGCATCTAAGTGCAGTAGTTGAGGAATAAAAAAATATTTAAAGGTCTTACAGTTTTTATTGTTTTAGCCAAAAGTTTTGAAAACTAAACCAATATTGTGAAACTGGCATTTTATTCTGATATATGATAGAGAAGTGTGATTGCAGTCTTTTTTCTTCTATGATTGCAAACAAAAAGATTTTGTAAGCGTGAAATAGAGAGGAAAATGGATATTGTCTAAATTTTTTAAAAAATACTTTATTTGGATGTTTTATATATGTATTTTTTTATTTGGATGTCTGAGATTTTTTTATCTTGAGTTTTCTTTTACAAAATATGAAACAAGTCACTTAAACTTAGTATTAAGTTCCAAAAGTCTGCATTAAGAAAACGAAATCAGGAGAATTAAGGGTAATAATATTTAACTCTATTTATGGAACCTTTTCCTTTAAAAATAATCTGAAGTAAATGCAATAAGGTAAAGGTATTTTTTAGAAAACTAAAAAATGTTTTTATGAAGATAGGTATAAAATAAACAGGACAGAAATTAGTTTCTAAAGTCTGTGGCTCATAATTAGGTTGATTTTAGTTTTAAAAATTATATCACCTTTTTAAAACTTTATCATATTTTGTGTGTTTTTGCTTTAGCATCTGTTGGTAAAAGTACTTTTTCAGGGTTCTCAGGAATTGATAGAACTGGACATTATTTGAATATGGATATCATTTGAGTATGAATGGAAGCCAAGTGCTACTGAGAGGCAATTTACTTTTGAAATTTCCATTTTAATAGTATAGTATATGTAGATTCATGCACTTTTGTTATAAAGCTCAAAAAGGAGACCAGTGAACCCAGCTGATACGAAGTATTTTAAAAATTCATTTGGTGAGTAGCACTAACCCAAACCGTCCATCATAGGAAGAAGGTCTTATGTTTCCTGCTTTCTAAAGTTGTGTGTGTGTGTGTGTGTGTCTGTTTGTTTAGGTTGTATATGTGCATTTGATTAGGTTGCATTTTATTATCAGCTCCCTTTTATCATAATGTTAGAACATTGATTCTGTGGGTTACCTCACTTGGATTTTCTGAATGGCTAGTGTTCAATACTGGATTTGATATATGCTTAATAAGCTTATACTGATTACATAAGAGCTAGACTTTATAACCTGGGTGTGCATGTGTAGGTGTGGGTGTGGGTGTGTGGCAAGGGGGAGAGGGCGAATCCCGGTTTTCAGAGTCCAGGCCCTCAGTGACCTGGATGCTCCCTGCTAGTCATATGCTGTCTGCAAACACCTCCCATTGGAGGGTGAAAGTCTTCATCTTAAAGAAGGTGATTGTATGTGTTTGGAATATAAATGTATATCTAGTAACTTAAAAAACACACAAAAAACTTTCTGTGCTTCATTAGAAATTGGGAATTTTTAAAAAATCATGTTTCCATAATAATTTCTAAACAAGTGAAGATAAATTTCTTTATTTGGTAAGGAAAAGGCAAAAATAGTTTCATATTTAAATATC
This sequence comes from Myotis davidii, assembly GCF_000327345.1. Taxonomy (NCBI): domain Eukaryota; kingdom Metazoa; phylum Chordata; class Mammalia; order Chiroptera; family Vespertilionidae; genus Myotis; species Myotis davidii. The sequence goes on from NW_006289416.1 coordinate 2,966,551, forward strand.
TTGAAGTTTCAAAATAATTTGCTGGCCTTAACCCCACTTATTTTAAATTACCTTGATTGCCTTTTTAAAAATTAGGGCAGAATGTACTACCGGAATTCTAAGCCAAACTTGTAATCCTAAGAAATGCTTCCAGAATTGAGTCTTTCTGTGGTTTAGAGCTGGATGAGACTCTAGGGGGCATCTGGCCATTCTTGTTAGATATGAGAGCCCCTCTAATGACGCGGTAGTGAGACTTGACCTTGCTTGGATCTTCATATTTTCACCAGCTACAGTGGACTCCAGGAAGCACTGAGGAGGCAGTGCTTCTCCACCCTTGTCCCTCTGCTCTCTTTATCAAAGACCTGGGCACTTGTGTGGTTGAGTCCTAGAAGCTCACTTTTTTTTATAGAGAATTTAATATTTTTATATTACAGCAAGATTTTTTTAAATTAAATCTTTATTGTTCAGATTATTACATTTGTTCCTCTTTTTTCCCCCCATAACTCCCCTCCTCCCAGTCCCCACCCACCCTCCGCTCTCACTTCCCACCCACTGTCCTCATCCATAGGTGCACGATTTTTGTCCAGTCTCTTCCCGCATCTCCCACACCCCTTGCCCCCCCCCAAGAACAGTCAGTCCATT
>NW_006289416.1:2968057-2971340 GCF_000327345.1 Myotis davidii
GGGGCAGAGGGAGCACTTATGGCTGCTCTCAGTCCAGTCCCCAGGGGCTCTGCCTCTCAGAGTCCCAGAAACCGCTGCAAACCTTGGAGAGAAAGCTGCCTTTGAGTTCCGACCGAAGCCAGACAGTCCCGCTTCTCCCGTTTGAGTCTGGGTCCCTGGAGACTCGCCCGGATCTGGAGCTCAGAGTCTGTGACTCCCTCCCGATTGAAACAGACAACCGCGCCCTCAGCTGCCAGCCCGCTCCGCACGTACTCTGCACCCCAGTATTCTACCTCAGCACCGCGCCTCCCCCTAGCCTCGGTGTGCTTTTCTCTTTCCTCCTAGTTGTAGAACTTCCACTCAGCCAGTCTCCCTGTGGTTCTGGATGATGTCCATTCTGTCTTTTAGTTCTATTTTTGAAGTGGTTGTTTGAGGCAGCAAACTCCAGTGTTAACCTATGCCACCAACTTGGTTTCTCCGAGACTCAGAGGAGGCGCGGTGCAGAAGCAAAATACAAAGGTGCGGAGGTGCATGCAGAGAGGGCCGGCGGCCGAGGACACAATTGACAGCAAGATTTAGTAACATAAACTGGTAGAAGATAGCGAGGTACCCTGTAGGTAGAGTGTGTGGCTTGGGGCAGTGCGCTTTATTTTTTTTAAAAATATATTTTTACAATTTCAGCGAGGAAGGGAGAGAGAGAGAAAGATAGAAACATCAATGATGAAAGAGAATCATTGATTGACTGCACGCCCCCTAATGGGGATCGAGCCCACAACCCAGGCATATGCCATTGACCAGAAGTGAACCTGGGACCATTCAATCCACAGGCCGACACTCTATTCACTGAGTCAAATCAGCTGGAGTGGGGCAGTGCGCTTTATATTGAGAGTTAGGAAACCCTCAGTAAGGGTGGGGGTAGGGTGGAGACGATGTCCCTGCGCCCCCCCACCCCTTCCCCAACACATTTGTCATTACTCCCTGCTGCCTAAAATCCTAGGTGAATGGGTTCAAAACCAAACTTTCCTTCAATCCAGCATGGAAATGTTCACAAACCTGATTAAATATTTAGTGGCATAGAATTTTATTTCCTCACAGAAATGTGATGTTACTAGTTAGGCAACTTGAGGGAGGAAATTCTGTTAGAATCCTTCTGTTTTCACAAATTGTTGCCTCATTTAATCCTGATGCCACAGATGAGCTCAGGTATTTGGGGAAGAGTAACTTAGAGGCTTGGTGAGAATTCTGTCTAGGCTGTTTCAAAATTATTATGCATTTTTATATTTATGCCCTTATCTGCTTTCAGAAAGAAAGACTTGGAGCTAGCTTACAATGAAAACACATGTATACACAACTGCTCCACAATGTTGTAGAATGCATGACTAAACAATTTAAAGAAACCAAAATTATCTTCATTCAGTAAACATTTATTTGCCACACTGAGTCTGCTAGATGCACACAAACTTTTTTGTTTGCATTTACTAAAATGTCTGAATTGTTTGCTACTTTAATTTTGTGAGTTACATATCTGGACAGATATCCAGCAGATGCTTATGTAAATACTAGCTCTTTTAGTTTGCCCGCATACTTGGTCCTAATTATATACTCTGAGATTGTTGAGCTATTTCACTCAGTTGATTAGGAAAAGCCCAGTATATAGATGTAATCCAGGTGCTGGTCAGTCAGCTTTGTGCATAGAAAATAAGTCATAATCCCATCACTGTCTTTAGGCATTTTAAAAAGCCAAGTGTAGGTCTAGTCTAAAGGAATTGGACATAGCTATTTGAAAAGATCTATATGAAAATATTACCTCTCCTGGAAAACACTTATGTTTTATCTATTTGTTTTATAATCATACCTTAGGTATTAAATATTCAAGACAACCTAGTTCTACTGAAGAAAAAATTACAGATACCAATCCTAGAGTAGATAATTTTTGCATGTATTATACATTACTTAACTAATTGAAAGTAGAGAAAATAATTATTTTTTTTTCTTTTTCTTTTTTTTAAGAGAATTCCACTGATTGGAAGGCAGAGGTTGGGAACATTTGGTGAGGGTCCTGCCAAGGCAACCACTGGCAGGACTTGAAATTCAATAATCTAGGAGCTTGTTTCATAGCAACATAATTTTTAAGTTGGTAATTTTGTATGGCCCACAAATGATATAAATATTCAAATGGCCCTTGGCAGAAAAAAGGTTCCCCACCCTGAACTCAGCCTTCTAGGAAAAAATACCCTGTTTCTTGTAGTGGAATAGAAACTGGTCCAGTTTTGTGGCCAGCATTCTTACAAAAATTTGTGAAGAGACATTGAAAACTTGAGGGAATGTTTAGTGATTTGAGTGCACAGAGAAACCATATGTACAGGGTGGGTCAAAAGTAGGTTTACAGTTTTGAGCACATGAAACACAGTTTAGTACTGTAGTGATAGTTATTAATTGTACTAGGAGCCCAGAATTGTGCGGCCCACTCCCTCTCCAGCCCTTGAAGCAGCCATGGCAGCTGCTGATCAGGCCCTCCCCCAGCATCTCCAGCACTTGTCGTTTGTTGATTTGTTGATGATAGCCATTCTGACAGGTGTGAGATGGTACCTCATTGTTGTTTTGATTTGCATCTCTTGGATGATTAGTGACTTTGAGCATGTTTTCATATGTCTCTTGGCCCCCCGCCCCCCCCACTGCACCCACAACGTCCTCCTATCTGGTCGACCCTTAATGGCATCCCGGTTAATTAGCATATTTCTCTCTGTGTATATGTGTGTGTGTGTGTGTATACACACACACACATATACATACACACACATATATATATAATTTTTCATATAAATAACTGTTAACCTACTTTTGACACCCCCCCTTGTAATAATATGCACACAGCCCACTCAAACAAATGACAAAAGTCACAGAATTTCACTAAAACCAAATTTATTTTAATCCTTGAATTATCTTGTTTTTGATAGGGCAATGTGTATTCTTTTCCTAAAATGTAGCTTTCTTTTTAAAGCAGGTACTTTGTTTATCATACTCCTTCAGTCTTGGATTGTTGAGGGTGCTTAGGTGGTGAACTTAAGGCCTACAGGTGCTTGTTAAGTTAGCACTTGCTAAGTTGAAGTGCAGTGACCATCAAATCCTACTGAGGTAATTCATCTGGCTTGTTCCTCCCTGCACTTAACCAGGTAATATGATGCAGGTTGAAGGACTTTCAACCCAGGGAATTAACACAGTTGGTACAGCTTAATTCATCTGTGATACTAACTGACATTCTTTTAGGGGCATAAGAGAAAGATGAGTGAAGCTTAACATGTCT
>NW_006289416.1:2971381-2978345 GCF_000327345.1 Myotis davidii
AGGACTGTGTTCATTTGTTCCCATTCTCACTGCTATAATTTCAACGGTAAAAGAGACATGATGTCAATTCCTGCCTTCTTGGTCAGTGAGTATGTAGAAAGAACATCAAATAAAGTCAGAATGTTTCAAAGAAAATTATATTCTACCAGTGTCTAGACTAGGGGTGGGCAAACTTTTTGACTCAAGGGCCACAATGGGTTCTTAAACTGGACCGGCGGGCCGGAACAAAAGCATGGATGGAGTGTTTGTGTGAACTAATATAAATTCAAAGTAAACATCATTACATAAAAAGGTACGGTCTTTTTTTTCAATAGTTTTATTCATTTCGAACAGGCCAAATCCGGCCCGTGGGTCATAGTTTGCCCACGGCTGGTCTAGACTAAAGTCATAGTCATCACTGAAAATACTATGTATGGTTTCCATGGAAACCTGTTAAGATTATGTGCCTTTCATATGTGAAATTGAGGCAAACAATCAGGTTTCCTGTTTTATTTTAGAGTTGCTATGATTATCAATGACCACCATCAAAATAGGTTACCCACACAATTCTTTTATCCTAGAAAACTTAGAATGAGAACATGTTCCTTAAAACATTTATGACTATAATGTAATCATATCTTTAAAGCTACTCATAATAAAAAGCTTAACATTTTCATGTATGATAGCATGTAGAAGAATCATCAATCATTGCTCTCTAAATGCACTTATGAAATTCCTACTTACATGTAGCCCTGAAAACTACATAAACTTAGCATTAATGTTTTTAGGAACTTGTGGTCCCAAGATTCAGTAAGAAGAGCCTGGGTATATGAGACATACATGAACTTTTGTCTGTGCCTGTCACTGTATAACTATTTATCTGCTCTGAACCCATTTTCTTGCTTGTACAATGCACATAACATATGCCTTATCTAATGAGGATTAAATGAGATGAGTTATATAAAGTGGCATTTGGAAGGAATAAATGTTACTACCCTTTTCCCTTTTTCCCTCATCACTTCCCCATGGCTAACACTAGGTGGAATACTGAGTAAAACATCCAATTATAGTTTAGATTATATGTTATTTATCAAGGATATGCATAGTTTAAAATATTAGGGTGTGAGTAAATGAAGAGTTTGAATTTTTGATGTTTTCTGGTCAGGCGGCTTCAGAGAACCCAGGCACCTTTGCCTCAGAGGAGTCTGGGCTGGCGAGGCAGGGCAGTGGGGTAAACTAGAGCAGTTCCGAGTGGGATGGGGAGGGCATGGTGTCAAGCAGTAACTGGCTGTTGGGGTGAATGTCATGCTGGTGAAGGCCTACGGGAGCCTGGACTTAGGAGATTGATATTCAACTATCCAGGATTCAGGATATCAAGTATGAACCACTCAGCTCCTTGTAGATGATGATGCAAGATTGCTACAGCTGGACACCCAGGGAAATCAGAATTGCTACAACTATTTATTTTACATTCAGTAAACATTAATATTTTAAGAAAAACAATCTTAAATGTAATAATGTTACATGTAATAAACATTAATATCTCAAGAAAAACGATTTTAATATGTTACATGCAATACCAATTATTCAAGAAAAACTATTAAATATTACATGCAATAAACATTAATATTTCAAAAAAAATGATTTTAAGTATAGCAATATTACCAAAACTGTACCAACATAGTATGATATCACAAAAGTCATAGGAAGTATTAAAAATCTGCAAATAACAGAATTCTATTCTAAAATACTTTTTTTCCTTTGGCTCTATTTTTCTTCATCAGTTTATGTTGTTCATTATATTCCATAAATGAGTGAGATCATGTGATATTTATCTTTCTCTGACTGGCTTATTTCACTTAGTATAATGCTCTCCACGATCATCCATGCTGTTGCAAATGGTACGAGTTCCTTCTTTTTTACAGCATCGTAGTAGCTACAACTGTTTATACAGGATGAAAGCTCTAAATGCCATCCGTGCCTCTGAAATCCTATTTCATGCTGAAGGTCCGGCATCCTCGTTTCTTAATGGGCAAGAATTTTCACTCCTATCTGCTAGATCTTCAAAGCACTAGTACTCCTTTCAAAGGTGTGTGCAAGGCCCTCATTGATACCCTGCTGGATGGCTATGAGACAGCCCCGTATGGGACTGGGGTCTTTGGCCAGAGAGAGTATGCACTATCAGGACCTGTGCTTTCAGGAGGCCCTGAGTGTGCTGGCCACGGTGGTCAAAGCATGAAGTGGGAGCTCCCAGCGACATCAGTCAGCAGCCAAAGACCTAACCCAGTCTTCTAAAGTTTCCCCAACAGTCATCCAGGTGACATACCTCCCCTCCAACCAGAAGAGTAAACATGCCAAGCACTTCCTTGAATCGAAGAACTTTAAGGACAACTATAACACACTAGAGCAGTGATGGCGAACCTTTTGAGCTCGGCATGTCAGCATTTTGAAAAATCCTAACTTAACTCTGGTGCCGTGTCACATAGAAATTTTTTTATATTTGCAACCATAGTAAAACAAAGATTTATATTTTTGATATGTATTTTATATATTTAAATGCCATTTAACAAAGAAAAATCAACCAAAAAAATGAGTTCGCGTGTCACCTCTGACACGCATGTCATAGGTTCACCATCACTGCACTAGAGAGTACTCTATAATGGTGCTAAAGGACTTGGAGCCAGAGAGACTGCATTGTGTTTGCCAGGTGCCCCTCAGACCACCTGAATCAGCAGGTCTACACTGGATTAGCTGAAGCTCCCAATTGTGTCCAGAGCTCATGCCTAGAGAATCTTTCTCTAAACCTTTCTTATGGCCAGTTTTCAAAACATCAATTAAGACTTTATTTTCCCTTGGTAGCACTTTTTTTCTGGAATTAAGATGTTTTTCTTAATATTTCTGTCAGAACTTCCTTAAAAGTCCTCACTTGGTTTTGATCATAGTTCATCTGCCCTTTTCCAGACTATAATCCCAAGGGTAAGAGAGTTGGGGTAATAGGGGAAGAATGGTCAGACCAATGCACTGGTCTGACTTTATAAATTAACTAGAGGCCCGGTGCATGAAAATTCATGCACTCAGCAGGAGGTGGGGGGGTCTCCTCAGCCTGGCCTGTGCCCTCTCGCAGTCTGGGACCCCTTGGGGGATGTCCACCTGCCAGCTTAGACCCGTTCTCTGGGGAATTGGGCCTACGCTGGCAGTCAGACATCCCTCTGGGAGCCCTCAGGGAATGTCCAACCAACGGTTTAGGCCCGGACATCCTTAGCGCTGCTGCAGAGCTGCCTGGGAGCCCTCGGGGGATGTTCGACCAATGGCTTAGGCCTGTTCAGAGTGGGCCTAAGCTGTTGGTCGGACATCGTTAGCACTGCCACTGCACTGGTCAGCCATGAGCTGGCTGGCTTCTGGCTGAGCGGCGCTCCCCCTGTGGAAGCGTTGTGGCCACCAGGGGGCATCTCCTGAGTTGAGTGTCTGCCCCCTGGTGGTCAGTGCATGTCATAGCAACTGGTCGTTCTACCTTAGAGTCAATTTGCATATTACCCTTTTATTATATAGGATAAAATGAACAATGAAACAATAAAAAAAAGTTTGAATTTTGACCTGTGTAACTGAATGGAACTCCCATATATGAAAATTCAAAATTATGAAACAATTAAATTATCACCACTTTATAAAATAATTTAAGGAGGGATTTATTTTAATAGCAGATTCCTAGTGCACTAAAGATAGCTTTTGCATCAAGAACAATAGCTGCAAAATCAATCTGGCAAAAATACTTCTAAGCAATTCCACTCCTAAGTATTTAACAAAGTGAAATGAAATTTTATTCACACAAAAGCCTGTACACAAATGTTTTTAGTAGCTTTATTTGTAATTGCCCCATGCTATAAACAACCCAGCTACCTTTCAATTGGCAGATGGATGAACAGACTTTGGTACATCCGTACAATGGTCTACTACTTAACACCAAGAAGCAAACTACTGATACTTGCAATAATACTGATTTTTTTTAGAGCAAAAGCAAGTTTTATTTAGATAGAGAAAAAGAGGCTAGAACAGTGATGGCGAGCCTTTTGAGCTCAGCGTGTCAGCATTTTGAAAAACCCTAACTTAACTCTGGTGCCGTGTCACATATAGAAATTTTGTGATATTTGCTACCATAGTAAAACAAAGACCTATATTTTTGATATTTATTTTATATATTTAAATGCCATTTAACAAAGAAAAATCAACCAAAAAAATGAGTTCGCGTGTCACCTCTGATACGCGTGTCATAGGTTTGCCATCACTGGGCTAGAACATGGGTTCCTGGAGACAGAATCAAGGTTGACTCTTCTGTGGCCCCCCTGGTTGCAAGTCTCACAGAGTGCTATAACAATATTGATTAATCTCAAATTATGACTTAGTATTAATTAAGCTAAGTGGAAGAAGCCATATTCAGGAAGCTACATTCTGTATGTTTCTACTTATATAACATTCTAGAGAAAGCAAGACTAAGGGATAGGAAACAGATTGGTAGTTGGCAAGGGACGAGGGGGAAATATTGGCCACAGAGGGGCATTAGGGGTGTTTTGGAGTGGTGATCTAGTTCTGTATCTTTATGGGTCAATTTTACTCTATGTAAAATGCACCTTAATTTTTTTAAAAAGTATTTTGAATAGCTCAGGACACAGGTATAAGTTATTTGAAATCTTATTGCATTTCATGGAGTTGGCATGAACATTCAGCTAGAAGTTTTATGTGCTGATAGGTATAACCATCACACAAAGTTGGATAAGTAATTACTTAATATCTTTCATTATTATTTCCAAGTTTTTGTTAATCCTCACCCGAGGATATTTTTTCCCATTGATTTTTAGAGAGAGTGGAAGAGAGGGGGACAGACAGACAAACATCAATGTGAGACACATCGATTGGTTGCCTCCCGCATGTGTCCAGATCAGGGCCTGCAAACAAGGTACCTACCTGCTCTTGACAGGAATCAAACCTGAGACTGACACTTCAGTCCGAGGGCTGATGCTCTTACCACTGAGCAAACCCAGCTAGGCAGTTAATTGCATTTTTAATTTTACTTATGTACTTCTTTCCAATCTCCAGTCAGGTTAAATGTTCCCTGTAACATTTATGATCTGTCACCTCATGTACAAGTAGATTAGAACTGGGGATATTGTAGTCATGATAGGAAAAGATATCAGAAAGCTTCATTACAGTGCATTATTCTGCAATTTGTAATAATGGAGAAGCAGTGAAGAGAAATGAAGGAATGAGAACCATTAAATTTTGTAGAGCTGTGATAGTTCAAAACAAATCTGGACACAGGAACACATGGGAGTTGAGGAAAGTAGTTGGGGCCCTTAGTGTGCTGCTTTCTACTTTAGGATTTATTCAAGGAACAAACAATTTATTGTGTATTGAAATCTAAAGATGTGTGTGAAATTGGACTTTTTTTTTCCTTGCTCTGTACCAATTCTGTTGCTGAAGAAAATGAATATTCTGGTACTTGCTGAGCATTAGGAAAATGAAACTATTGCTACCTGCCATTTACCTTGAAGGTTGTGCCCTATAGAATTGTGATGTTGGGCATTTTCATGTAAGTAGATTGACTAGTCGGAAGTGGTAACTGTAAGTTTGTTTTCTTTCACACTCTATTTTCTGTAATAATCTTGGTCATGTCCATTTAGCCTTGCCAGTTAATTAAATGCAATTAACTACCTCAGCTGACTTCCCAACACCAACTTCCCCTGACAGACCAACAGTCTAGTTTCTCTTCCGCCACAAGTCTCTGTGAGACTGGCTGCTCAATGTTCTTCAGAGCGGTCTGCACGGATGTCATTTGTTCTCACGGGGATATTTTTAGATTTACTCATTTAAGGTGGGTGTCATTATAATTGATACTCACATAGACTAGATTTATGCAAGTTTTTTCTCTGAGGTTTTCACCAGTATCCGGAGGAAAAGCATTGGTTTCTGAATATCTGAGTTTTGCTTTTGGAACATTGGGTTGTCCTCTACTGTTCTTGGCATTTTAAAAAATATATATTTTATTGATTTTTTACAGAGAGGAAGGGAGAGGGATAGAGAGTTAGAAATATCAATGAGAGAGAAACATCTGTCTGCTGCCTCCTGCACACCCCCTACTGGGGATGTGCCTGCAATCAAGGTACATGCCCTTGACCGGAATCGAACCTGGGACCCTTTAGTCCGCAGGATGACACTCTATCCACTGAGCTAAACCAGTCAGGGCAGTTCTTGGCATTTTTTAAAATGTGTGGCGCCATATGTATGTGCGTGTATACAGATCTATCTTTATTGAATTTCTTACTCAGGTTACAATACCAAAACATTGTACATATTCCTCCCTCTTCTTGCTGATTTTGTTCACTAGATCTTGCATTCATCCACTTGTTAATTCATACATTCATTGATTGAAAAATATTCATTAAGAACCTGCTATTGCTAGTCATTGTGCCAGGCAGGCTTTGGGGAAATGGTGAAGCATACAACTCTTTTTTTTTTATCAGAAGTTAGTTTGGAGGTATGATAAACAAATTACTGCAGTGTGGTGAGTGCTTATATGATGTGTTAAGGAGGGGGCAGGATACATCAGTGCACACAGCCACAAGCACTTTGCTACTGCCCTCTGCTTTCTTCTCCTCATTGAGCCCATGCTTTCCCATCTTTTTTTGATCTTCTTTTCTATTATGCTGTGTGTGTGTTCACAATCTCTTTTGGACATACTAGGTGTACTGGTTAATAATGGCGGATTTTAGAAAACACGATAATTTCAAGAGAAACATCAAAAGTGCTTTATTCAAAGTAATGTCTATCGCTAGCTACACATTTTCCCCATCTTTCAGGTAATTTGTGGATACCGTCCCAATACAACTTTTTTTGTTTTGAGGCAAGCCATTCAGAGACCCAGTTTTCCACTTCTTCGTATGTTTTGAAGTGCTGCTCAGAAAGTGCATGTGCCATCGATCGGAATGAATAG
>NW_006289416.1:2978475-3001486 GCF_000327345.1 Myotis davidii
AAGAAGGTGGGCAGGTTAATACCAGGCAAGATCTTTTAACGCGCCTTTAACTGGTTTTGAAGTGTGTGATGGTGCGTTATCATAAAGCAAAATTACTTTGCCTGTCTTCTGGCCCATTCTGGTCATTTTACGATCAAAGCGTGGTTCAAATTGATTATTTGTTGTTGGTAGTGATCAGTATTAACGATTTCACCTAGATTTAGAAGCTCATAATACACCACACCTTCCCGATCCCACCAAATGCAGAGCATTGTCTTCTTTCCAAAGCGATTTGGCCTTGCAGTTGATGATGATGGTTGACCTGGATCAACCCATGATTTTGTGCATTTGGGATTCTCAAAATAAATCCACTTTTCATCATCAGTCACAATTCGATGCAAAAAAGACTTTTGTGCCTTTGAAGCAACATTTTACCGATGACTTTATGGTTTTCCATTTGTCTTTCGTTCAGTTGATGGTGGCACCCATTTTCCTTCCTTTAAAATCTTTCCCATTGCTTGTAAACGATCGGAAATTGTTTGCTGAGCAACATTTAATCTTTCAGCAAGTTGTTTTTGAGTTTGACGTGCATCTTCAATAATGCTTGTAATTGTTGGTCTTCAAACTTTTTCGGTTGACTTGGATGTTCTTTGTCTTTCACATAGAAATCATCACTTTTAAAGCATTTAAACCAGCGTTCACAAGTATCTTCAGATGGAGCATGTTCACCATAAGCTTCCCAAAATATGATAACTTTCAGCAGCACTTTTCTTCAAAATAAAGTAATTAATTACAACTTCCTGCAAATGATCTTTTTTTGACACGAAACTTGACATTTTAAACCTAAAAATATGTTAACACCTTCAGCAAATTTGACATATGACATTTTGAAGCTTGCTATCAATACAACAAAATAGCATACATATCAAATCGCATCTATATCAATATATGTGTAACTCCATCTATTGGAAAAAATCCGCATTATTAACTGGTACACCTAGTACTATATTTATTCCCATTTCTTCATCCAGGAAGCCTAAAACATCTTGCTCCTCATATAAAATATTAGATAAATAGTAGTTGATGGATTGAGAAGAAAACTAGTGTTGGATTTTGAAAATTATTGAGCCAGTGACTAGGGTGGAGGGTGGGGAATTGATGGTGTTTGAAGATGCATTAGTGTTGACACATTGTCTTTCCTTAGTTGTACTGCTGAAAAGCTGAAATAAATAGTTGAGTAAAACTTGGGGCCACGACTTGGGAAAGAATGTATCTATAATAATAAAAGCATAATATGCTAATTAGACCCGACAGCTGAACAACCTTCAGGATGAAGCTGTGGTGGCGGGGGCCGAGGCAGAGGCTGTTAGGGGTGATCAGGCAGGCAAGAGAGCTGTTAGGGGCGATCCAGCAGGCAGGCAAGTAGCTAGGGGCGATCCAGCAGGCAGGCAAGCAGTTAGGGGCGATCAGGCAGGCAGGTGAGTGGTTAGGGGCAATGAGGTAGGCAAGCAAGTGGTTAGGGGCGATCAACACTGGGGATGGAGCCCGCAACCCGGTCAGGAAGACAGGCAAGAAGTTAGGGGCATCAAGCAGGCAGGCAGAGTGGTTAGGGGCAATCAGTCAGGCAGGCAGACCGCCCCGCCCGAACAATTTTGTGCACCAGGCCTCTAGTATTTCTATAATGGCATAGTGTCTTCCCTTTTTTGAACCTTACTCAGTCAAAAATAATTGTCTACTTTGTAGATAGTGAGTGTGGTGAAATCATAGAGAAGTGAGCCCAGTGAGCTGAAATCTGTGTTTCCAAACTTCTTAAAGTATATTTTGACAGGCTTGAAATCTGAATTTATCAACTTACTAGCCTTGACAGCCTCATGTCACCTTATTAAACAACAAAAAACTAAAGTCTGAGGTTAGTACAAGGAGGCTTTCACTGGGTTACATTTGGGTTATTTTCTTGCTAATTTTCCCAGGGTGTTCTTCAAGTTAGAATCAGTATCAGCATGTTTGTATTTAAGTCCTTTGTTGGCAGACATCAGAAATGGACTCTGAACAAGCCAACAAACAAACTTATGACTGTTTATCATTCAGAGAGATGATAAGAGGGCAAGAACTAGGGCTGCTTGGCATCTCGGTGTCTTGAGCTAGTGAGCCTTCTGGATGGCTCAGGTGGCTTAGCCTCGCCGGTTTCTGATTACGTTGACTCTCCATACACACTTCAAGAGTATCAATTTGGTTCAGTTTGGGTCAGATGTCTCCTCACTCCATTAGCCAGTTGATGCCAAGGCCCAAGCCCCATATTATAGACATGGCTACTGGGGTTTACTTCTGTGTCTGGGGATCTCAGAGAGGAAATCATTGCGATACAGGGAGCCCTATTTATAATATGCGCTGAAGCCAGCCATTGCTTCATACAGCTGTTCAAATACCAAAACAAGATTATTGAGTCAGAAAATTTCCTCTGTATTCAAAAGGTTGTTGTTGAATAGTACTGAGTTGTAATTAGGGAAGGAACTCCTAGAAAAGCAATCTTCCCAGACCAGAATTTTTTAAAATGAGTTTTTGATGGAATCACTGGCAGTCCTAGAATTAATCTTACAAAATGATCAGGTCAGCTGTTTGTTCAGTAAAACATATAAAATTCAAGGTCTATTAAGTTTGGATTACATGTCCAGGTAACAGATATGCCTTACAGACTGGGATATATACTGAAAGATCCAAAGGTTCACACCCTCCCCGCCCCCCCAGTCTATTTTATGACAGATTGATTTTTTTAAAAATATTTTTTTATTGACTTCAGAGAGGAAGGGAGAGGTAGAGAGAGAGGAAAACAATATCCTCAGGTGAGAATTCAAGTTAAAAAATTAAAAAATATATTTTTATTGATTATTTCAGAGAGGAAGGGAGGAGAGAGAAATAGAAACATCTCAGTGATGAGGGAGAATTATTGATCAACTGCCTCCTGCACACCCCACACTGGGGATGGAGCCCGCAACCCGAGCATGTGCCCTTGACCGCCCAAACACGGGACCCTTCAGTCCGTAGGCCAACACTCTATCCACTGAGCCAAACCAGCTAGGGCAACAGATTGATTTTGGAACTAAAGAACAGTCATGGAATTTTATCAGAGGGTCTCTTGCTTTTATCTGGAGCTATGCTTTCCTAACCTGGCTCATCTTCATTATTAAGTTAAACTTTTAAAAAGATCCAGGGAAAATTGCATTTAAAAAACTGTCCAGGATGATTTCATGTATATACAATTTTGAACCAATGGAATAAATAATATTTTTCAAGTTCAACCTTGACAGAAAGTTCCCCACCAACTCTACCCTTTTTATTTTCATATCTAAGTCAGTTTGTTCATTCATTCAACAATATTTACTGAATTCCAACTATGTGCCATATGTATTTCTAGCTCTGTCTAGAAATTGTGGCATGATTCTAACCAACTGCTTTCTTTCCATTAACATCTGCCTTGGGTTGGTCATCAGGTCTTACTGATTCTCAGCCTCCTTTGTACCTCTTCTGCCTTTACAGTTGTGCCATCTCTTGCTTGAATTGGTTGTAGTAGCTTCTGAAGTGGACTCTGCTTTTAGCCTCCTCTTCTCCAGTACATCTATCTCCCCACTCCTAAGTCATTGAGTCACTTCCTTGACTACAACCACTGCTGGTGCCCATTGCCCTTGAGATACACTTGAAGCACAGGTCCAAGACCTTGCATAACTTCTCACCTTTGCCTCATACTCAGCATACTCATCATGTGTTCTTCTCTCTGTCTGGGACTGCCCACTGAAACTTCCTTTTCTTGGCCTAATATACTTCTCACATTTACACTGCTAGAACAAATATTTGCTGCTTCCTGAAGCCTTCCTTGACTCTCCCATGCAGTTTTTTTTTTCCTCCTTTCTCTAGTCTAAAAGTTACCAAAATAGCATTACCACAGGCATTATGTAAATTAAGACAGTATGTCTCTTTCTCTGTTGGACCCAGAGGCCTCTGAGAGAAGGATGGAAGGATTTTATTTACAGTGGATCCTCGGTTCTTGAACTTAATTTGTTCCGGAAGGCTATTGAAGAAGTGATTTGTTCAAAAACTGATCATTTTTTCTCATTAGAAGGAATTTATTCTTATTTGTTCCAGACCCCCAAATGCTTCCCTGTTTAAACCTTTCTTATATATAGTACATATCGAATGTACTGTTTAATCTATGAACAAACACTGCTTTTCTTAAATTTATCAAACCACCTCCTACTTAGCCTTAAATGAGTCACTTTCAGCACTCATTCCAGGGTTGTCTTTTAGGAAGTCAGCATCTTCGCTTTTTCACATATCGCTGCCTCCAAAATACTGTCACAGCTTTTCGTTTATCCAAATCAACAACCATTTTTGTACCTCTTCAATTGCTTGTGATCATTCTTTCTTTTACACCATTATCAACAGTAGTATTCTTGATTGTCCATTTCTTCAGCAACAAAAGTGAAAAAAAAAATCGCAGTGCAATTTCCTGAAAGGTTAACAACTCCAGGTTTAGCGGAAAACTGACTGGCACTCTCTTTTGTGGCCTGAGAGATACTTTTTGTCATGCCAATACATCATGACAAAGGGTAGTGAGATCTAGAACCTAAGTTTTGTTCAATAACCAAGACATTTTTCCTGTGAACAGCTTGGTCAAGAATTAAATTGTTCAGGATGGGATTCATTTGAGAACTGAAGTTTAACTGTATCTTTATATTGTAACGACTTACTGTGGTACCTGTCATGAGGCAGGTGCTCAATTTTGTTTGACTATATGAAAATCCTGTCAGACACAGGTCAGTATAATGGGCATTTTGATAAGTAGATTATAAATTATCTGTTGTGTGTCTTGAAGGAGTTACACAGTCGGAGTTTTGGTTTGGTTTTTGGTTCACAGATTCTGTAGATGGGGCACTAAATGGTCTAGAAATGAAGGAGAGTCCTGTTCCAATGATCACCCTGTACTTTGGGGCAGAAAGAGACCTGCCATGTTTTTGAGCAGATGTTTGGGGCAGTGCATTTTATCTTTTACTTATTTATTTTTAATTGATTTTAGAGAGGAAGGGAGAGGGAGAGAGAAATGGAAACATCAATGATGAGAGAGAATCATTGATTGGCTGCCTCCTGCATACACCTTACTGGGGATGGAGCCCACAACCCAGGCATATGCCCTGACCGGAAATTGAACTGTGACCTCCTGGTTTCAAGGAGGGCCACACTCAACCACTGAGCCACACTGGCCGGCTTGGGCAGTGCATTTTAGATATGCAATTATCAGCATTTCCTCAAGGATTTTGGCTTCAAGGAGATCCAAATGGGGCTTAATTAACCATCTACTTTGTGAAGCTCCTGGAGTTGGGAACAATCTCTCTGATTGAGGACAAGGGCTATATCTTGCGCAACTATTTCCTGTTTCTTATTTTGTAAAGCAAATATTAAAAGGCAGCTAGGTCCTGGCCAGGTAGCTTAATTGGTTAGAGCATTGTCCCCATACACCAGTGATGGCTAACCTATGACACGCGAACTCATTTTTTTGGTTGATTTTTCTTTGTTAAATGTCATTTAAATATATAAAATAAATATCAAAAATATAAGTCTTTGTTTGACTATGGTTGCAAATATCAAAAAATTTCTATATGTGATACGGCACCAGAGTTAATTTAGGGTTTTTCAAAGTGCTGACATGCCGAGCTCAAAAGGTTCGCCATCACTGCTATACATCAAGGTTGCGGTTTATATCCCCAGTCAGGGTACATAAAAGAATCATTCAATTAATGCATATAAAATCAATTTTTTTAAAGGCTATCGGATAGAAAATAAGAAAAATTAAAATAAACAAGTTAGCATTCTGCTGTGATGGGAAAAAAGAAAAACTGAGAGGTACAGAATAAGTCATTTAATTGAATTTAAGTGGCCAAGAGCAGCTTCTTCAGGAAGGCTGGGTTCTTTGTCAGGTTTAGCATCAGTTGTCTGTGGCACTGCTTGCTGCTCAAAGACTGCACCTGTTTTGCTTTATTTTGTTTTGTTTTTATTGATTTCAGAGAGGAAGAAAGAGGGATAGAAGCATCAATGATTAGAGAGAATCATTGATTGGCTGTCTCATGCACACCTCCCCTCCCCCACTTTCCCTCCCTCCCCTGCCAGGAAGTGAGCCCATAACCTGGGCATGTGCCCTGACCAGGAATTGAACTGTGACTTCCTGGTTCATAGGTCAACACTCAACCACTGAGCCATAACAGCCGAGCGAGCAAGACTGCACTTGTTTTGAATAGTTCTTTGTTCTATGTGTTTAGCTAAGTTGTAACCTCCTGTAGGCCATTATGGTTCCCATGTGTCTGCTGGGCACAAGATACAAGGTTTAGAGAAAATGTCTTGTCTGAGTTCATCAGCCCCCACAGGATGTGGGCAGATCTGCTAGGGGCCTTTCACCCCCTCTTGTCCCAAACCAGGGAGAATTTTGCAGGTTCTGCTATGTGTGCTATTGTTACCTTTCATCGCCCACTTTTCAGGAAGGAAAGTTTTCAGCCAGGCTGAGTGGTACCCTCCTTTTGGGGACTCTGTCTTCAGGATCTCTTGTCTTCAGGAACTCCAGTCTGAAGATTTAAACCACAGATGGGAAGTAGCAGGGAGGCTGGGACCCTGAGTCACAGTGGCACTACGTTCTAGTGAATAGTAGTAAACACCTTGTCTCAGTCTAAATGCAAAATGAAATGAATAATGTCTGCCTTGCATAATGTAAATTCTTCTTTTGAAGATCAAATGAAGTATGTTTGAGAAAGTTCTTAAAAAATAAGTGCTATTCAAACGCAGAGTGTAAGCTTGGGTGCCTGGAGGAATTTGGTCCCAGAGCCTAGGTATACGCTGGAATGTGTAGAGGTAACAGTGTTCTGGTGTTTGTTTTCTGAATAGCACATTCCCTCATAGCTGTAAGCAGAAGGTTAGATGGAATGTTGAGGGCAAGTTCTTCGATAAAAGCTGTCCTCAAATCCTCATCATATGGAATCTCCCAGGAAGTTCACACCCTAACAGTGAACCTTGGGTCTAGTGGAAGGGTTAAAAGTCAATGCTAACTCATAGTGCTATGTGGAGGAGACTTGGAGGATAGATATGGTTCTTTGGACTCTCTCTAATCATAATGTTTATGTGTCCAGGTAGCATTAAGTAAAAAATATTACAGTTCCTCAAAAAAACCTGGTGTGTGTATGTATGTGTGTGATTTGTGCTTGTGAGCTTGAAGATAGGGAGGGATGCTCTTCTAGGAATAAATTCAGTTCCACAGTACTCTTTCTGTGGGCATCTTTGTCAGTCTGATTTTCTGATTATGTATTGTCTTTGCTTTTTCTCTGAGATTTCACTTGCAGCAAGGAATCTGGGGGTTTCATCATTGCTTAGAGCATTTCTGTCACTTAGCAATTCAGGGAACAGCATAGGCTCTAGAACAGGGGTGGGGAATGTCCGGCCTAACCACCTGCGGCCTCTCCCCCTGGCCTTCCCGCCCCTGATCGGCCCCACCCACCTCGATCGGGGGCAGAGCCTGCTGGCCAACAGTCCTCAGCCCCTCCCCCCGGCCGGCCCAGCCCAATCGCCCTGATGGTGGTGGGCCAGCCGGACCCCACCCGTGCACGAATGCGTGCACCCAGCCTCTAGTACTAGTATAAAATGGATATATGAAGGTAATCTTAAAACTTAGGAAACAGATTTTGATTATATGTATAAAAGCAGTTTAGAATATATCAATTTGTATTGATAAGAATTTTTAAATTGTAATATTTTAATGGCTTCCTATATCTTGGTAGTTACTCTTTTCTCTAACAGACATTTTTATTTTTGATTGAACAAATTACCTTTAAATAATTTTGGGCGGTTTTTGGAGGAGGGAGAAGATCTGTATTTGAACCTATTTACTGATGCTTTCCATTTATAAATCTCTACTACATATCATGATGATTTGCTTTAGTGTCTTTGATGCTCAGGTAAAGTTGCTAAGCAAATCTTTAAACTTCCGGTAAATAATTGAATCTGGAAAGCTACCCATTTATTCCAGGCACTAGTGTATGTTTAAATTATTTGATAAGAAAAATCTGATAGTGGGCACCATTGAATTGCATATATGAAGGGCTGTTTGATCTATTGAATTTTATGTATGAAGGGTCATTTGACCTCTAATAATTTTTTAGTTGATTACCCCCTACTGATTTTTTTTTCATTTTTTAGTATAGTGATCTATAAGTGCCTGCCAGGCCTGTCTGTGCCATTTGTCTAGCTTTGGGTCTCCCATTTAAAGAAACACAGATAATTCTGCGTTTAAAGTGGAAGTAAACATAGTCATTTCCGATATTTTAAGGAATAATAATGCTTAGCCCAGAATAAGTGAGACCATGTTGTGGTTGTACAATAAACTCTTTGGTGTGTAGTAGTGTCCTTTAGAAGAGGGTGGTACATAATTCAGTGTGATTTCTAGTGGACATAATAACTAGGGCTGTCTGATACTGTTGTGAATTTCTTGGTGAACGGAGTGTCTCTCTGTCGACTGGAAGCATCCCTAAATTGAAAAGCAGTGTAACATAGGATGTTAAAGAAGATACTTGTCTTAGCCAGCCCTCATCCTGGATGTAGACAACTCCCTCTCACTGTGTCCTCACATGGTGGGAGGAGAGAGAGCATGCTCTGTCTTCTTCTGGTAAAGACATCGATCCCATCATGGGGGAATCAATGTCCTCATGACCTCATGTAAACCTAATGACTTCCCAAAGACTACATCTCCGAGTTAGAGCTTCAACCTATGAATTTGGGTGTTGGGGGTAAACATTCAGTCCATAATAATACTTAAAAACTTTCTAAGCCTCAATTTTATTATCTTTAAAAATAGAAATTCTATTTACCTACAAGGTGGTTCTGAGATGATAATGCTTAATAAGCTTAAGAATAGTAGGCTTTCAAAAATGGTAGTAGCTGCTACTGTGATGATTATTAACTTTATCATATTTCAGAATAAAATGCTAGAAACCTTTTTGGTATTTGTTGCAAGACTGAGTTGGATTAATTCTTCCAGTTTTAAGAATCAATAAATGCATTTTAATGTTTTTCTTCATGCTTGTGAGCTGGAAGATAGGGATGCTGTTCTATGAACATTCTTCAGTTCCACGATGTTCTTTCTGTGTGGAAATCTTTATGTCGGTCTGCTTTCTGATTATGTACCGTCTTGGCTTTTCCTCTGAATTTTTATCTACCTCTTTCTGCATTCTTCTCCCTTGGTCTCTGTCACTCTCTGTTCTTGAGTTCATGTTCTCTTCCACTTCTTTTTCTCATCATTCACTATAAAATATGATAGTTTACTTGGCTATATTTTTTAATCTTAGTTTTATTTCAAAAGCTTATTTTACTGGCTTACCCAACCATCTATCTTTTCTGCCCTCGCACAGAGTCCTGCTTTCCTAGACTATGATCAGGACAGGTTGGTGGTGTCAGAGACCTGACTTTGCCGTCACTGGGTTTTATTATTGCTAGTGCTGAGCTGGGCATGTAGGAATAAAGTTTTATGGTGCTAGATTCTGCTTAAAAGAGGAAGCTGTTTAAGGTATCGTGTATACAATGACTAACAGCTTTTCCTCCAGACATAACCATGAGGAAGCCCTCCACCCTCCCCCAGCCTTTTTGGGTTCTCCCTTAGCACTGTTTTGCTCCTCATTCCCAGGGTATAGTGACTATTAAGGCGTAAGGACTCCCTTTACTTTTGTTTTCTCAGCCTTCATAACATAAATAGAATTGTTTTATATCTGCTAAGAGAAAATTAGTCATTCGACAGACTGTATTTTTCTACATTTAACAACTGGCATTTACACAATAGACTTTCTTTTATAACAAACAGCATAGCCTTCAACCATGATAATTAAAATCATATTGAATAGGTGTAGTTACACTTAATTATGAATTCTGTTGATTCCATGTTGACGTAAGCTTATTATAAATTTACTTTATAAGACTTGTTTATGGCTGAATGAAGTTGCATAAAAGTTACCATTTTCAGTTTCTTTTAAGAAAAGGCTTATTTAATCAGCTATTTTTTTTTAAATTTTAACAAAACTAATTTTAAAATTGTCACTATCAGCCTGGCCAGTGTGGCTTAGCTATTGAGCGTCGACCCAAGAACCAAGAGGTCACTGGTTCAATTCCTGATCAGGGCACATGCCTGGGTTTTGGGCTCAATCCCCTGTAGGGACATGCAGGAGGCAGCCGAGTGATGATTTCTCTCTCATCGATGTTTCTCTCTATCCCTCTCAACTTCCTCTCTCTCTAAAAATCAATAAAAACATTTTTTTAATAATTGCCACTATCAGTCAAGCATTAATACAAAGATTGACTACTTGGGTGCTGTTTGTTTGACTGTGTGCCAGGAAAGGCAAAAGAGCATGATGTGAATATATATTACTTACACAATATGAAAATTCATATGTATATATAATGGATTTTATTCTTTAAAAAAAAATCTTTATTGTTGAAAGTACTATATATGTCCCCTCTTTTCCCCATTGACCTCTTTTAGCCAACCCCAACCATTACCCTAGGCCCGTGGTCGGCAAACTGCGGCTCATGAGCCACATGCATCTCTTTGGCCCCTTGAGTGTGGCTCTTCCTAAGCCTTAGGAGTACCCTAATTAAGTTAATAACAGTGTACCTACCTATATAGTTTAAGTTTAAAAAATTTGGCTCTCAAAAGAAATTTCAGTCGTCGTACTGTTGATATTTGGCTCTGTTGACTAATGAGTTTGCCGACCACTGCCCTAGGCCTTCACCACACTATTGTCTGTGTCTGTGGGTTATGCATATATGCATACCAATTCATTGGTTGATCTCTTCCCACCTACCTTTTCTCTGAGATTCAACAAGTGTGTTCCATGCTTCTATGTCGGCGGATTTACTTTATTCATTATATTCCACATATGAGTGAGATCATGTGATACTTAACTGGCTTATTTTGCTTAGCATAATACTTTCCAGGTCTCTCCATATTGTTTCAAAGGGTAAGAGATTTTTCTTTTTTACTGCTGCATAGTACTCCATTGTATAAACATACCACGGCTTTTTTATCCGCTCATCTACTGATGGGCACTTGGGTTATTTCCAGATCTTAGCTATTGTATATTGCACTGCAATGAACATAGGAATGCATAGATCCTTTCTGAGGTATTTCAGGTTTCTTATGATATATTCCTAGAAGTGGGATCACTGGGTCAAATGGCAGTTTCATTTTTAAATTTTTAGGAAATTTCATACTGTTTTCCACAATAGTTGCACCAGTCTACATTCCCAGTGTACTAGGCTTTCCTTTTCTCCACATCCTCACCAGCACTTGTCATTTGTTGATGATAGCCATCCTGACAGGTATGAGGTGTTACCTCATTGTTGTTTTAATTTGCACCTCTCTGATGATTAGGACTTTGAGCATTTTTTCTTCCGCTTTCACCACTCTTACTCAGCATAGTCCTGAAAGTCCTAGCCAGAGCAGTCAGACATGATGAAAAAACAGAAAGCATCCATATTGGAAAGGAGGAAGTAAAACTGTTATCATTTGCAGATGACATGTTATTATTATACATAGAAAACCCCAAAGACTCTACCAAAAAACTACTAGATTCCATAAGTGAATTCGGCAATGTAGCAGGATACAAAACCAACATCCAGAAACCGATGGTATTTTTATACACCAATAATGAATTCTCAGAAAGTAAAAAAAAATCCCATTTACCAATGCAACAAAAAAATCAAGACACACAGGAACAAACTTAACAAAGGAGGTAAAAGACTTATACCGGAAAACTACAGGATGTTGAAAAAAGAGAGAGAGGAAGATATTAACAAGTGGAAGAATATGCAGTGTTCGTGGATTGGTAGAATCAACATCATTAAAATGTCCATACTACCCAAAGCAATCTGCAGATTCAACATAATCCCTATTAAATGGCATATTTCACAGATCTAGAACAAATACTCCAAAAATTCATATGGAATCAAAAAAACCCCCAAATAGCCACAGCAATCCCGAGAAAGAACAAAGTTGGAGGGATCACAATACCAGACATCAAGCTATACTACAAGGCCACTGTAATCAAAACAGCCTGGTACTGACACAAGAACAGGCACATCGATCAGTGGAACAGAACAAAGAACCCAGAAATTGACCCAAATCATTACACTCAATTATTTGACAAAGGAGGCAAGAGCATGCAGTGGAGTCAAGACATGTTGGGAAAATTGGACAGATACATGCAAAAAAATAAAACAACCACCAACTTACACCATATGCAAGAATAAACCCCAAATGGATAAAATACTCAAGTGTAAGTTGTGAAACCACAAAAATCCCAGAAGAAACCATAAGCAGCAAAATCCTAGACATCTCTAGTAGCAATATGCTTGCTGGTACATCTCCTAGGGCAAGGGAAACAGGAGAAAATCCAGAATATGAAAATTCTGATAGACTATTTTAGTTTGCTGAAAAATACTTGTGGTAAGTGAAAAATTTTACCTCACTTTCATTTTTGGAGACATTCTTAGCATATAAAAATTATATCCCATGACCCCCCAAATAAGGCACAAACAAGGTGTTTATTCCCTTTAAATTAGTTGTGCTCTTTCATGAAACAAAATGTAATGATATATTTATACGGTGAATCACCTGAAAAGATGTTCATCATCATTAGCCATTAGAGGAATGCAAATTAAAACCAATATCATTACACAACTGTCATCATGGCTAAATTAAAAAATAGTAACAATGCCAATTCCTGGCCAGGGGTGTGGAGAAACTGCATCTCTTAAACATTGCTGGTGGGAATATAAAGTGATACAGCAACTCGAATGGCAGTGTCTTTAAAAATTAAGCATGCAATTCCCATTCAACTCAGCCACCATATTCCGGGGGTGTTTACCCTGGTCAATTGAAAACTTATATTCATGTGAAAACCTATATAGGAATGCTTATAGCAGTTTTCTTTGTTAGCTTAGCTGTTCCTCAACAGGTGACTGGTTGAACAAAATATGGTACATTCATACCATGAATGTACTATCACACTATGAATGTACTACTTCACAGTAAAAAGGCACAAACTGTTCACCCATGCAGCAACCTGGATGAATCTCCATAGAAATGTGAGTGGAGCATGGAACAGACTGCAGAATCTTGGATGAAAGGTGGGGAAGGGTGGGTGGGGGTAATCAACCAAAGAACTTGTATGCATATATGCATAGCCCATGGACACAGACAATAGGGTGGTGAAGGCCTGGTGCTGGAGTGGGGAAGCAGGAGTGAGTTGAAGTGAGGCAATAGGGGAAAATGGGGACATATGTAATACTTTCAACAATAAAGATTAAAAAAATCCTATCTAATAAAAGAGAAACATGCAAATTGACCATAACCCTGACACCCTTCCCATTGGCTAACCAGCAGGATATGCAAATTAACTGCCAACCAAGATGGTAGCCAGCAGCCAGGCAGCTCAAGCGAACAGGAGGCTTGCTTGCTCCAGTGACGGAGGAAACCAAGGTTCCCTGCCTATGGCAGCCCAGCTCTGAGCTCCGGATGCAACAATGTTGCAATTATAGAAGCTAAGCAAAGCCCAGATGGCTGCTTTCAGCCAGCAGTGGGCTCAGAGCTTAGAGCAGCAGTGATGGCAACAGAGTTTTAGTTATAGAAGCTAAACAAAGCCCAGATATCTGCTTTCAGCAGCCGAGGCCTCAAGCTGGAGCCGGCCTCAGAGCTAAAGCCGGCTCTCAGCTCCAGTGACAGCCATAGAAAATAAATAAATCCCAGAATAAAAAAGAAAAAAAGGAGAGGCTGGGAGCTTCAGTTACCCGCCAGCCTGAAAATGGCCCTCAGCCCCTCATCCAGACTGGCCAGGCACCCCAGATGGGACTCCCACCCTAGAGGGGGTGCGGGCAGCCTAAAAACAGCCATCAGCCCATCATCCAGGCTGGCCAGGCACCCAAGCGGGACCCCCACCCTGATCCGGGACACCCTTCAGGGCAAACGAGCCAGCCCCCAGCTGTGCACCAGGCCTCTATCCTATAATACAGGCAGGGCGGGACAGCGCGAGCTGCCATCCGGGCCCCATGTGCAGCCCTGGGCAGCGGGGCATAAGCCCCGCCCTCAGCTGGGACCCCTGTGTGCCACCTGAGCCCCCAGCCGGGACCCTCATGCTGCCTAAGCCCCGTCCCCAGCTGGGACCCTATTACTATTGGAGAGCAGGAAAGTGCCGCTAGGCCCTGGGTCGCTGTGGTGATCCGGCCATCGGTAAGTAAAAAAGTGCGGCCTGTAGGCAGCCCCCAGCTGCGCCTGATCCGAGAGCAGGAAAGCCCGGCCTGCGGACAGCCCCCAGCTGGGCCTGCTCCCTGGTCGCCATGGAGACCTGGAAGCGGGAAAGCCCGGCCTGTGGGCAGCCCCCTGCTGGGCCTGCTCCCCTGTTGCCATGGCAATCCTGGAGCAGGAAAGCCTGGCTTGCAAGCAGCACCCCCATCCTGGCCATAGCTCAAGGGAGAGTACAACATGCAGTGGAGGCCAGGAGCCTGAGAGATCAACACAGAGGGGCTCCTGTTCCAAGTCTCCATGGTGTGGCTTGGGGCAGTCCCCCAGCAGACACACACACACAGTGCCTGCGCTGAGCCTCCAGTGTGGCTGGGGGCAGACCCCCAGCGGACACACACACACACACACACACACACACACACACCACACACACACACACACACCAGTGCACGAATTTCGTGCACCAGGCCTCTAGTAAAATACAAAAAACAATTTTTTAAAAAATGTGAGTGGAAAAAGGCAATCTCAAAAGGTTACATACTACATGATTCCATTTATATAACTTTCTTTAAAATGACAAAAATCACAAAAATGAACAGAGTAGTGGTTGACAGAGATTAGGGAGGGAAGTAGGTGTGTGTGGCTATGAAAGGCCAGTAGGATGTTTCTTTGTGATGATGGAAATGTTCTGAATTTTAACTGATAGCGATGTTGATATCCCGATTGTCATACTGCACTAGAATTTTGCAAGATGTTACCTTTGGGGGAAACTGGTAAAGAGTACGTGGGATTGCTTTGTATTATTTCTTAAAACAACATGCATTTGAATCTATAATCTCAAAATTAAAAGATTACTTTTAAAAATATATAATGAGTTATAATATAAATATTCTGATGAAATAGTATTTCCTCACCACATATACTTATTATTTTAGTCTCATTTATTGATGGTTCATTTGATCATTCTTTTATTCATTTCAGAAATAATTATTCTAAAACTGATGTCATCACCAACTTGTCACTGTTTTAGAATTTAGCACATAGAGGACACTCCTTAATTTGGTTACTTAGTAGTAAGTTCTACAGATAGTTTTTATCATTTAAATGTACTTTCTATAGGTGTACTTGGGCGCCTTGGTAACATTAGCTATAAAATATTCAAAAAATTTTCCAGGGTAAAAATACTGTGGTTGTGCTTCATGGTGTAAAACTCATGGGCCTTAATTACGCATCCAGCTGTGTACAAGAGTGGAAAGAAATAATCAGATACTGCCGGCAGGCACTTGCTCACCTTTAAAGAGTATGTGAGTTTTTCTACCGGCAGATGTCCTGGCAGGCCCCTATGTTTTCCCAAGAGACGGCATTTTTTTCTCCAGTTCAACTTTGGAATTATCTGACATCATTGAATGTGATCTGGAAACTTTTCTGAACATGTAACTTTGAGCTCTAGGCGCCTCAAAAGCTGGGTTTAGAGAGACAACTGTGCTTATGGATCACCTGGTGAATCATTTCTTAGTTTTCTGATTTGGTGAACATCAGCCTCTGGATTAGCCAGAGCTATGGAAGGCTCTCTTGCTGGTCTGCAGCCCTCCTATCCCCAAGAGAATGCTTTTTGCTGAATTGTGGTTTGACATAGTATCAGGGGTGCCAGTGTCTAACGAATGAAATGGGGTATTTGTGACTGGAAATGAAATTTGATAATCTTAAGACCAGAAAGGACTATTTTTTCCTAATTAGTGGAAGAGTTGAGGTGGGAGACTCTTCCAGGAGACTTCCCCACTTGCCCTCACAGCATATCATTCATGGGTACCCCATTTTGTGGTCAGACAAAGCCAGCCCTAACCACAGCCATAGCAGGTGTGGGTCACAGAGACAGAAAGCATTTCCTCTCAGCCCTGTAGACTTGTGAGGTGCCCTCGCCTTCTTTTTTGACCCTTTTTGGAGGATTCCTACAGCCTTGTGATCCTGGTTTGAACAGTGAATTTTGGCCGAAGAACAAGATTAAACCCAGTTTTTGGCTTTGAACTTTGTGGAACATGAATGTATGTTCCAGTGAGTTATGCTGTAGCATGAAGGGATTTTCCCTATAAGTAATGTTGTAAATTAGATTAGACCCAGTCTAGCTCACTAGAGTTTATTTAATCTAGCATCTGTCTGAACCATAATATTCCATTAATAATATCCCATAGAAAACTCAGCTCTCATTTATCTTTCAGCAGGGTCTCCTGGGGGTGATCTTTGGTCATTTTTTTAACCTGTTTGCTATGGCCAGAGAGGATGCAATAGCCATCTTAGGCAGACGGGCAGTGATGGTGGTCTGGGTTCTTTGGTGGTTCTGTGCAGGTTCTTTACTTTGCAGAAAAATATCTAATGGCATCTAGCACCATCCTTGATGATGGAAAGGAAAAGGAACTTGTGCATACCTCAGATACAAAGGAGGACCATGTAGAATTGTCTATGTGTGAAAATGTATAGAAACAGTGGTAGCATGAGAATAATGGGTTCAAAATCATCAAGGTTACTAATGGTGCATAGTCTGGTGTACAAATGAGCAATGTAATTTTAGCCACTTTAGTTTTTTTCTTTGTCATTATCATTAAATCCACAAATTCAGTGTTAACATTGCCTCTAACTTTTTTTTCTTCTTGTATTTTGTAGTCTCAAACCATGAATTATGTGGGACAGCTGGCCGGGCAGGTGATTGTCACTGTGAAGGAGCTCTACAAGGGTATTAACCAAGCCACCTTGTCTGGGTGCATCGATGTCATTGTGGTGCGGCAGCAGGATGGCACCTATCAGTGTTCACCTTTTCATGTTCGGTTTGGGAAGCTGGGAGTCTTGAGATCCAAAGAGAAAGTGGTGAGTGCAGGGCACAGCCTGTTCCCCAGGAGGGTGAAAAGTTAGATGACAGCAATGAGTAAATCATTACTGTGAGCTCTCTGGGTCTTTTATTTTAAATTTGTATGATGTTAAAGACTGTGGTATGAGAAGTCAACCTTAATTGCATTTTGAAGTTGCTTCTAAATTCATAAAGCCCTACAATAGGAAGTCTCTCCAAAGGAAATCTCCCTGTATTATATAGACTGAAAATTATTTTGATAATCCTATGTGCTGCAGCTCAGAAGAGCAAAACAGAGAAACTGGAGTTATAAATGGGTGTGTTAGGTATATTTAGAAAAAGTTCCTTTACCTTAGATAGCATTTCAAAATGTGTAGGGTAATGCCTTCATAATAATTCTGAATGGAATAGACTGACATAATCAAGAATATGTTACATTTGTTTAAACAGTTAATGCCAAAATTTTTTTTTGTTTTGACAAAGCTGTAAAATCTTATTTGTAATCTAAATTTTGTTGATATCAGGACTTGTCTCCAAATCCAACTGAAATGTAACCCACAGGCCATAGCATAGGCTGGTTGACTTCTATTTATTTTAGGGAAGATACATTTAAAAATACATTTGTGTTGGCTTTTCTTTAACTCTTACATTCTCTTAACCTCCAGGTAATGGAGCAACTGGAAGGTAAGGTTTGTTAGTACATCTGATGTCAATCTAGTCAGAAAATTGAGCTAATAATAAAACTTTGCAGGTACATACTACTCTTGGCCCACAGTATCTACCGAAACCAGTGGTCGGCAAACTGCGGCCCCTTGTGTGGTTCTTCCACAAAACACAACGTGCAGGCATGCACAGACAGTGCGATTGAAACTTCGTGGCCACACTCAAGGGGCCAAAGAGCCACATGTGGCTCTTGAGCCACAGTTTGCCGACCACTGACCTAAATAGTGTGGGGAGATTTTGGTCAGGATTTTAAAGCACAATAAAAGATCCACACCATT
This sequence comes from Myotis davidii, assembly GCF_000327345.1. NCBI lineage: Eukaryota > Metazoa > Chordata > Mammalia > Chiroptera > Vespertilionidae > Myotis > Myotis davidii. The sequence goes on from NW_006289416.1 coordinate 2,996,609, forward strand.
TTCTGAAATAGAAGTACAGTGTATGTGTTAGAGGACCACTGGCATAAGTTGAAACCATCTATTTTCAGATTTGGACTATTTCACATAGCAGATCTTATTCTTTAAAATAGAAATTTCCCTTTATGTTAATTAAATTTAGGTTATTTTGAAAGTGAAAGATAAGGTTTATGGATTTCACAAAGTAGATTGAAAAAAACATCTCATTTTTCTAGGTATTAACAAAATCAGTATTCCACTGGAAAGCCACATTTCAGGAGTCAGGGTTTGTATGGTCTGGCCTCTGTTCAGAGTCACCCTTTGGAAACCAAAAGTAGTTGCAACTTGTTTAGTGACTTTGAAACTTTCCATTGCAAAACAGTGTTTAGCCAGTTAACCTTACTGGAATTTTTCTTTCTTTCTGGTACCACTAAGCTGCAGTACTTTCACATTGCATTTGCTTTGGTAGAATCAGTTGTAATCTGTTTATGCACTCAAGCTTGCCATTAGTTGCTCAAGAATCTATATTTGTAAAGCTGCTTCAAAGGTATTGTTTATTTTTGCTGTGATTTTTTTTAAAATCAGATTGAATAAGTCTGGTCTTTCAAAGTGGAACTTACGTATATAATAGTGGCCCCGTGCATGAAATTCGTGCACATTAAAAGGGAATTAATTAGAGGAAATATTGTAATATTGCTGTTTGCCCTTTCTCTATAATAGCAGTGTGAGAGATGAAAGGAAATTAGTAAAATGTATATGAAAATAATATATAAATTCATTAATAAATAGTATCAAAAGAATATAACAAAACAGACATGACATAAAAACAACAAAAACATGATATAAAACAACAGTGATGCAAACAATGACTGATAAAGTGATTAAACTTATTCTAATATCTCCCTGTACACTGCGTTAAGAATGAAAACACTTTCAAAGTGCTTGACTAACTTCCCTTGTGATGAAGTATTTAGAACTTTAACATCACATGCTCTTCGAACTTGGGAGAAAGCAACATATAACTGACCATGTACGAAAACGGGTTCAGGTAGGAATATTCCTACTCTGTCTAGAGTTTGTCCTTGTGATTTATTAATAGTCATGGCAAAGGCTGGCATCACGGGAAACTGTCATCAAGTTAATTTAAATGGGTGGCCAGTGTCAGATGAGGACAAATCAGTTCTTGAAATCGGAACAACCTCTCCCTCTACAGATCCTATTAATACTTCAGCTTTGATAACGTTAGGTTGTAATCTTTTGATAATAAATCTGGTACCATTACAAAGACCCTATTTACTATTAAGATTTCTCAATAGCGTGATGATTGCACCCACTTTGAATTTTAATTTATGACACAGCATTCCCGAAGGAGTAATACTATTAAGAAATTCGATGGCAAAATTTTCCTTTTCTGCATCATCTGTTAAATCAATGGAATCATCACTCACATATGTGTGAAAATCTCCATCAAGTATATTCAAAATTTCTTCATTAATTTTTGAACGTGCTCATTTTTTGGCCAAAGAATTGCATGTTTATAGATATATTTTTAACATTAGCTATACTATTTCCAAAGGTGGCTTCAATAATAGATTCATTACAAATCATTTCACAGGGGATTTCAATAATATCTATTCCTAAATGAAAACTGTTATGCAGTTTGCCATCTCCAAGTTTTACTAACCATTCACTATAAGCAGAATCCTCTGATCTCGTATTTGTTGTAAGAGACAACTTTCTGAAACATCCCCAAACATTACAGTAAACTCATTTGTACTATGGCCGATCGCATAGCATGCGGTACAATACTGAGACATTGTCGAAAATCCCCTCCAAGAAAGAGAACTTTCCCACCAAATACAACATTCAAATTCATAATTTCTCTTAGTAATCTGTTTATGGTGTTTATGGCATGACTGGATGCCATGGTGCATTCATCAATAATGAGAAGTTGGGCCTTTTTATAGTTTTAGCAACTTTACTGTTTATATCAAGTCTAGAAATTGAAGTTTCATTTCATGGAATTGGTAATTTATATTGGGAATGAAAGGTTCTTCCACCGAGAAGTAAATTTACAGCACTTCCTGTAGATGCTGTGGGTAAAACAGTACCACCACGACCTCTATTATAATGTATTAAAAGTTTATAAAGATATGCCTCCACACTCCTAGGGCTGGTTCCTGCCTCAGGAAACAGTTTGGGGAGGGTGCAGCCATTGCTAAAGCAACCCCTGCAGGACTGACTTCCTTCTGGTTGGTCAAGCTTTGGTTGTGATGGGTGTTACACCCAGGGTTTTTATATAAATAGATAAGCATTTGTGCATCTCAAATGATGACTGGGCAAATAAGATACCTTTTTCTGCATGCTCTATGCTTCTAAGAGAGTAATACAGTTTCTGTACAAAGTTACACAAATCATTGTGTTAAATATGTTAATTTCTTCTTTTCCACTCCTGGCTTGATATCCCAGAAACTCAAAAGATATTTTTGGGAGGAAATTTGGCTATTTGACCAAAACACTGCTTTCCTGTAACAATAAAATGATATCCACTTTGAGATTACCTGGCACTTTAGATTAACTATTAGTCTTATTTTAGGTCAGTTTGGATTAGGGAAAGCAATTTATTGATTTTAAACTTAGACTCAATTTTCATTTATGGCACCACCAATTAACTGAACTTTAATATCTAACTATCTATCTATCTATCTATCTATCTATCTATCTATATAATCTTTTTATTGATTTCAGAGAGAGGAAAGGAGAAGAGGAAAGATAGAAACATCAAAGATGAGAGAGAATCATTCTTCGGCTGCCTCCTGCATGCCCCCTACTGTGGATCCAGCCACAACCCCGGCATGTGTCCCTGGCTGGAATTGAACCTGGGACCCTTCAGTCCCTAGGCCAATGTTCTATCCACTGAGCCAAACCGGCTAGGGCTATGAGCTGAACTTTAAGGTGAAATCATAATCACCTTAAAAATCTCCGGTTAGAAAAAATAATAATTTTCCCACTGCCATTGGTATGTTTTTGTTTGATAGAATACCAACACAGTACTCCCAGTACGTTTCATAACTCAGGAGTTTAATTTCAGAAGGTAAAACTGCACTTGATATTTTAAAATATATTTTTGTTTTGTAACACAAAACATTATTTGATTACTTATCAAAGTTAAATAACCCAGTGTATTAGGAAAGATAGTTTCCATTGTGGATGACAAAAATCCACCTCACTAGCTTAAGCAAAAGGGGAATTTACTGGTTTGCATGACTAAAGTCCAGGGGCATTTGAATTAATCAGGCTCTATTTAGAGTCTCTGAAGGTATTATCAGAACTCTCTTCCCCTCCACCTCTCAGCTCCCCTTCCCTTTGTGTATATTCTAATACAAGATGGCCACCACTACCTCCAGGCTTGCTTCTTATTAACTCAGCAACCCCAGTGGAAAGAGAGCTTTCCCTTCCTATACTTGAAAGTGCTCAGATGTTTATTGGTGATGATTTTTCCCAGTGAGGACCATGCAGAGTTCAGTACACTTAGATTATGGACTATTCTACTTATATTTATATCATGTTTTTATCTATAGGGTGGGGCAAAAATAGGTTTGCAGTTATGAGTAGGAGAAAACAGTTTATTCATGTATTATTATTTGTTATTGTGTTATTTTTCATATGAACAACTGTAAATATACTTTTGTCCCACCCTATATGTTTGCCTTTATATCCCTTTAACAGTCTAAAACTAGAGTTTACAAGGTTATTCATAAAAGTTTTAAAAGTTGGTATTATTTATTATTGTACAATTATCGGATTAAAAGATTTGATTCAACGAGAAAAATTAGGATTCTTCCATAACCTTTATAAATATTTGTCATAACTTGAAAAATTCTTTTTTTTAAATTTCTATTTTCTAAAAATCTTTATTGCTGAAAGTATTGCATATGTCCCCTTTGCTCCCCATTGACCTCTCCCAGCCTGCTCCCATCCCCACTCCAGGCCTTTACCACCCTATTGTCTGTGTCCATGGGTTATGCATATATGCATACAAATTCTTTGATCTCTTCCTACCCATCCACCCCTGACTTCCCTCTGAGATTCGACAGTCTATTCCATGCTTCTGTCTCTGGATCTATTTTGTCCAACAGTTTATTTTGTTCATTAGATTCCACATCTGAGTGAGATCATGTGATACTTGTCTTTCTCTGACTGGCTTATTTTGCTTAGCATAATGCTCTCCAGGACCCTCCATGCTGTCTCAAAGGGTAAGAGATCTTTCTTTTTTATTGCTGCATAGTATTCCATTGTGTACATGTACCACATTTTTTTATCCATTCACCTACTGATGGGCACTTGAGCTATTTCTAGATCTTAGCTATTGTAAATTGGGCTGCTATGGATTAGAGGTGCATGCATTCTTTCTGATTGGTGTTTCTTTGGATATAGTCTTAGAAGTGGGATCACTAGGTTAAATGACAGTTCCATGTTTAATTTTTTGAGGAAACTCCATACTGTTTTTCATAATGGCTGCACCAGTCTGCATTCCCACCAGCAGTGTACTAGGGTTCCCTTTTCTCCACATCCTCGCCAGCACTTGTCATTTGTTGATTTGTTGATAGTAGCCATTCTGACAGATATGAGGTGATACCTCATTGTGGTTTTAATTTGTATATCTCTGATGATCAGTGACTTTGAGCATTTTTTTTTTGAGAAGTGTCTATTTAGGACATTTGCCCATTTTTTAAATTGGATTGTTTGTCTTTTGTTGAGTTGTATGAGTTCCTTATATATTTTGGGAATTCACCCCTTATCAGATGTATCGTTCTGTTTTGAACATATTTAAATATGTTCTCTCATACAGTGGACTCCCTTTTCATTTTGTTGATGGTTTCTCTTGCTATTCAGAAGCTT
>NW_006289416.1:3001780-3010838 GCF_000327345.1 Myotis davidii
ATTTTTTTAATGTTAATTCTGCCAGTTCATGAACATGGTATATTCTTCCACTTGTTTGTATCTTCCTCCATCTCTTTTTTTAACGTCCTGTAGTTTTCTGAGGACAAGTCCTTTATCTCCTTGTTTAAGATTATTCCTAATTAATACTCTGTAAATTGAAGTCAACTTCTAACTTTTCAGCCTTTGAACTTTCAATGTCATAAAGTATCTTTGAGAGTTCCTATAACCTGAACATTTTTTGCCTATGTCACTTTCCTCAGGACCATCTTCATCGTTTTCGTCACAACCACTTTCCTTCTATTTGTGGATAAGCTCACCTTCACCAAGTTCCTTGGGCTGCACATTTGAGTCTCTTGAATGGCAGCAGGGTCACTGTTCCCACCATCAGCTATTTCTTCTTCATTTTAAAAAATATCTTCATCCAAAGACATATTTAGAAAGAGGAAGGGAAGGGTAGGGAGACAGGGGAGAGAGAGAGAAAGAAGCATCGATGTGAGAGAGGAACAGCGATAGGTTGCCTTCCATATGTTCCCCGACTGGGGGATCAAACCTGCAATCCCGGTATGTGCCCTGATCAAGAATAGAACTGGCAGTCTTTTGATGTACGGGGCAACGCTCAACCACCTGAGCCACTCTGTAACTGTTTACATTTCATTTGAGTTTTACTTCTAATACTATTACTCTTTTTTTCTGTACTGCACTTTGATTTTGGTCAGTTTCCTTTTTCAATTATTCGTTTTTATAAAATGTTACATGAGTTTATCACTGGAGACAAGGAGGCAACACAACTCTGCTTTATTGTCTGAACCGAGTAACAGTGCTAGGACCAGTCACCAACAGACTTTGAAAAAGTGACAAGATAGGTTATTGATCGTGATGGGCATCTATTATTTATGTAGTGATTTGTGGACAGAAGAGCTGGCAGTGAAATTTGTACTTTCTGTAGTTACTCACAGTTAACATACATTGGTAACTGAAATTTGTGTTTATCTGAACTGCGCAAAGGGAGACATACCTGTGTTATAACTCTGAAAGTGCTCAGATGTTTGTTTACAATTATGTTCCCCCTATTCTATGATATTTGGGAATTAAATAATTTAAAATGTTTATATGTTATAAAAATAGATGATAAAACATTTTCTTTCAATCCCTGATTACCATCCCCTCCCACACTATCCCCCAAGGTTTGTTTGGGGTTTTTTAGGGGTGGGATATGGGGCAGGTAGCATTGTTTCTCTGGGACTGTCACTCTAGGAACTTCATTACTAAGTTTGACTTGAGAATCCAGAATTTAGCCTTAGTTTAGCCTGAATGAAAGACTCTTAATGCTAAATTGCACTTTGTTTCTCCTTTTAGATTGATATAGAAATCAATGGTGATGCAGTGGATCTTCATATGAAATTGGGTGACAATGGAGAAGCTTTCTTTGTGGAGGAGACTGAAGAGGAATATGTGAGTTCTAGTGGGTCATATCCACTTTATTCATTGTATTCAGGCCTCTGATGCATATCCCCAAACAGAAATATTCAGTTTTCATGGTTAGTTGTACGTCAGAAAGGAGCTGGAGGAGTGGAGAAGGATCTTTTCTCCATGCCAGATTTCAGGGTTCAGAGAGAATGCAGAAGGCCTTCATACTTGCTTTGTTTTAATAAGGAAAGGCACATCTTTTTCTCTAACTTTAATGAGCTTTCTTATTTAGTGTCTGTTACAGTTTATACCTTGACTTGAATACATTTGAGTTCTGCCTAAGTAATCGAAGTGTATCTCTTCAAATTATGTGTGTGTTGGTACACATGTGACCTTTAAACTTGGAAAGCAAGTTTACCATTTTGATTTGGGACATTGTATCTCAAACCTTGAATAGTCATGGTGAAGTTCATTATGGTCTCAAGGGAATTAAATCAGCCTATACCCTTTATAAGCAATTACTGCATGCTTGGCTTCTTTAAGCAAGAGAGCACAACTTGTCCTTACCAACACACATTCCCTCCTCCTCCTACCCCAACCCCCTTCCCCATCCTCTCCTTCTCCCTCTCTCCCCATCCTACTCCCTCCCCTTCCCTCCCTGCCTCTCTTTCTCCCTCCCCTTCTCCCTCCTGCCTCCCCCTTTTCCCCCCTTTCCTTCCTCTCCCTCTTTCCCCCTCTCTTTCTCTACCCCTCTTCTCCTCTCTCCCTCTCCTCTCCTTTGTATCCATTGATTTGAGTTAGTAGTAAACTATCCTTAATAGATTTAATGAGGATCTTTTAAAAAATTCTTAGAACGCATTGTTAAATCTTTCATTATCTATATCTCTATCAGCCTAAGTGACCATTTGACTGTCCAACTGGTAGCTATGATGTGCAATGACCACCATGGGGCAGATGCTGCAACCAGTAGCTATGACACGCACTGACCACCAGGAGCTGCCAAGCTGCAATGACTTGGCAGCTGTGGTTGTCAGGTGACATACCCAGAACCAGAGAGGAGGGAGCCCGATTCTGGGGTGTGTCACTCAAGAATTGCCCTCTCACAATCCAGGACCCCTTGGGGGGTGTTGGAGAGCCGGTTTTGGCCCAACCCCCACAGGCCAGGCTGAGGGACCCCACCGGTGCACGAATCCATGCACCAGGCCTTTAGTAAAGAATAAAATCTCAGATCACTATGGCCCATGAGGCTTAGTTGGTTGAGCATTGTCCCATGCACTGAAAGGTCACAGTTTCAATTCCAGGTCAGGACACATAACTAGGATGCAGGTCTGGTCCCCAGTGTGCGTGCTGGAGGCAACTGATGTTTCTTTCTCATTGATGTTTCTCTCTCTCTTGGGGGGGTGTCGAGGCAGACGTGGTTAGGGCGATCAGGCCAGCAGGGGAAAGCAGTTAGGGGGTGATCAGGCCAGCAGGGGAGCAGTTAGGGGCGATCAGGCTGGCAGGGGAATGGTTAGGGGGCAATCAGGCCAGCAGGCAGAGGTGATTAGAAGCGATCAGGTCAGCAGGCAGAGGTGGTTAGAGGCGATCAGGCCAGCAAGGGAGCAGTCGGGGCATCAGACCGGCAAGCAGAGGTGGTTAGGGGCAATCAGGCAGGTGAGCGGTTAGGAGCCAGCGGTCCCAGATTGCAAGAAGGATGGAGAGGGTGCACACCGGACTGAGGGACCACCCCCCCTCCCGTGCATGAATTTCGTGCACCGGGCCTCTAGTATACATATAAAGAGATTATCATGTAAAAAAAAAAAAATTACAAGTAAACTTTATAACAAAAACCATTAAATTAAAAGACCTCTGGATGTCAGAGACCACAGCCTGTCACTTTGATAATATCTTATCATTGCAGTTTCTCTTTAAGTATGTGTTGTTGGTGAATACAAATTTTACTTGGGAAAACAAAACTTTGGCCTTGGTGTAATATATTTACCAAACCTAAATTCAAATGCTTGATTTAAAACAATTATGGAAACCCACTTATTTTCAGTATATTACATAAAGAGTGTTCTGAATTATATGAGGCTAATTTGGCTCTCTGTTACCTACCTTCCATTTCCTCCATGATATGAAAGAATGAAGCAAATGATTATGAAGTTAATTTCCTGAACACCAGACTTGATCATTTATTTAATAATAAAGAGTTTATTTCTAATCGTTGGGATTTATTTTCTTCTTTTTAATTCCTAAAAGGGTATCTTAAATGTTTTACGATTTAAAAATCCACTAATTTTATTTGTTACAGAGTATTGTTTCTGTTATAATCATCTTCCTCCATCTTCAATTAATTTGGCAAACACAAGCATTAAGTATAAATTTTACCATAGTTTCTCCACTTAACCCAGTGGTTCCCAACGGGGGCACACGCCCCAAAGAGGGGGCAATTTAACTTTTAAGGAGGCGAATTTGAGAGTGAGTTATTAACAGTGAATTTTTTGGTTCAAGGGGCCTCGTATACAGTATATAAATGTATATTTTGACATATTTATGCATGTCAGTTCTCTATTATGTTTTGAAACTTTATTTGGTATTTTTTCATGTCCCTTCATGTTACTATTTTTTTAAACAATTTCTTAGTGATTTCTTCCTCAGTACTTTAACTGACCTTTCCTTTTTTTATTTTTCTCTTTCATGGATACCATATTCTTTGGAAGCTTGTTTAGACCAAGTTAATGGCCTTTTAGGCTTCCTCCATGTGAATAAGAGTTCACTTTTTGAATAATAAGAATTATATGTCACAGGATGGGCATCAGGATTTTATAGATGCTTAGGTGGGGCATGGCCAAAAAAAAGTTGGGAACCACTGTCCTATTGTCCGTTGTCTGATGGGATATTTTTGTCCTTGCCTTCTGCTTTGTCCGTTTTTACTGTTCTTTGTAAGTTCTTTACAGATGCTTTGTAACACTTCCTTGGAATTCATCTGCTGCTGCTTTGAATTTCTTTTTACAGATAATTTAATTGGCTTTGCTTTAATCATAGCTTTCATGTTCCATGCTGTCTTGGCATAATGGTTCCTCCAAACATATTAAGTTATGTGGACCAAAGTGAGCTAATAAAGCTGAGTGCAATAAAGTAAAGACCTATTTAGAGTGGGCAGTGCCCCAGTTCATTGTGACTTTCTTGCCTTCGGGGACTATTGTTTCTGCCACTGTGAAAATTTAGATACGCAAAGAATTTATTATTATTTTGGTTGTCCAATTTGCCGTGGACAACTTTTCTTTCTTTATGTTCTCTTTAAGGAAAAACTTCCTGCTTACCTTGCCACTTCACCAATTCCTACCGAAGATCAGTTCTTTAAAGATATTGACTCCCTTTTGGTAAAATCGGTTGGAAATGAAAGACCATCTCAGAGTTCCAACATCTCGCACATCTTGGAAACAGAGACGGTTTTTACTCCAAGTTCTGTGAAAAAGAAAAAAAGAAGGAGAAAGAAATACAAACAGGACAGTAAAAAGGAAGACCAGACAGTTTCCCCTGCTGCAGAAGACACTATGGATATGGATCTGAGCTCTGATGATGACAAGGGGGCCCAGTCAGCAAGGTAGGGCTCTCAGTCTGGGAGGGCTCTTTGTGCAGATGCCAGATGTTCATGCATGCTCCAAACAGAACACAGCTAAAGTGAGAAGCTGTTTCTTTTATGGGTCTACAGTATGAGGTTTGGACTTGTTTTTCCCCTTGACAGTTTGTTGTGGAATCAAGTAGGAAAGGCTTTTTTTTTTTTCTTTCCATAACTCGACAAAATTTGCCATCAGACATCCTGCGGTAGTGCTCAAATATCATTTAAAACAGACTGGCAGTGTGTGTCTTTTCATCCAGTAAGTTTCCAAAAGCCAATAAATTGTAAGTCTCAAAGAAGATCTGAACTAGTGACTTACCTCTGGGTACGCAGATACAAACATCAGGACTATTTATTTCCTAACCCAGTGGTCTTGTGCTTAGTATCTCACCTATTCCTGAGAATTATTAAAAAGAAGAAGGGGGAAAAAACGATTTAAAAATATGAACAATAAAATGTCAATAAACACATATATGTCAACAAATGAATCTAAAAAAAGGAAATGAAGCAAAACAGAAGCAGAATCATAGATACAGAGAACATTTTGTTGGTTGCCAGATAGGAGGAGGCTTGGAGGTGAAAAAAAGTAAAGGGATTAAAAAATACAAATTGGTTTTTACAGATAGTCATGGGGATGTAAAGTACATTATAGGGCATATAGTCAATAACATTCTACTAACTGTGCATGGTGTAGGATGGGTACAGACTTACTGGGATGATCACTAAGTTATATATAATGTCTAATCGCTGGGGTGTACATCTGAAACTGATATAATATTGTATATCAACTGTAATTGAAAAATAAAAAAATGATTAAAAAATTTTAAAAAAACACCCTAGTAAGTTAAAAGAGGAAAGAAGGGTTTTGTTTTGTTTTAAGTGAGAAATCTTGATGACTACTTATTCACCAGTTCATTAGATGCAAGTTTTCAAGTCAGCAATGTCTGGGGACATGTATTTTTTCATTTAAGATTGTATTTTTAGATTATCTCTCACCTTTTATACTCAGTGGTTGCACTGGCACAGGAAGGATCATAGGTGTGTCAGTGGGGTGCTTATCTTCATTGGTAACCATTGAACAAGAAGCTGCTGCCCACAAGCATCCCTAAATTTTCAAATCTTATGAGAATTGGGGTGGGGGAGGATGACATTGTGACATGTGTGCTGGTCCACTTGTATCCTTTCATCTCAGCTGCTGAAAAGAGATTATGCCGTACTTCCTGGGAAAATAGTGCTTTAAAGTTCTCGTCATGAAAAATAATTTTTGTCTCTAGTTATAGAAACCAAATATATACCAATTGTAAACTCTGTTGTGACCTAGTATATGCTTGATTGACCAAGTCTTTGTTTTAAATGGTGAAGTCAGGAAAAAAGTGCTATTATTGTATTACTAGAGGCCTGTTGCACGAAAGATTCATGCAATAGGCCTGGGTCCTGGGTGCCGGAGGAAAACTGGTGCTGCTCCGGCCAGAGCCGCCTTCACAGCCCTCGCTGCTCCGCCTTCAGTCTTCGCTTCGCAAAGTTACGTATGCAAATTAGCCGCCATCTTTGTTGGTGGTTAATTTGCATATCTCGCTGATTAGCCAATGTGAGGCATAGCGAAGGTATGGTCAATTTCAATCTTTGTCTATTAGATAGGATAGTTATACTCTGTTAATGAATAACATAGTATAATAATCCCTTTTTGGCAAAACTGTTAACTTATTTTCCAAAACTTTAAAATCTGGGTTGTAAATTCTGGAAAAAAATTCTATATGTGATAGTAATTTTTAATATATGAACTCCTTTTCTGCCCATCTTTTATTACTCAACTACCATATTTGAGACATTCTTTCTCAGTCTTCCCACACTGTAGATTTTTACTTCAGTTCTTCTGGAATACAGAATTCCTCTGTTACAACTAAACAACAGAAAAAAGCAAAAAGTACTTTAGATTCTACACACCAGTGTAAACTATACCTAACAAAAATTTAAAATAATTCAGCTGATTTTTTTTTTTTTTTTGGTCAGTGTCAAAACACTAGCTGGGAAGAGCTTAATTAAAGTCCCAAAGAACTTTAAGCTAATACAGAGTACCATAGTTTCTTAAAAAGAGACTCTTAATCTTTTCTTCCTGCTTCCAGTCTCTTAAGGGTTATTTGTCTTTTCCTTTCCTAAGAGAATATACTAGGAGACCCTTTGAGATCTTTTATTATTTGATTTTGGTTCTATTAACAACAGTGTAAACAGTTCCTTTAAAAGTTTTGATTTATTTATATTAAAATGTGTAGTGGGCAGGAAATGTATTCTTTTGACAAAAAACTCAAAATACACATGCATCTAAATTTTATGTGGATTAGCATTAATAATCCCTTAAGTGCCTTAATTCCTGGAAATGTTTTTGCCAACTAAAATTCTAAGTTCCACCAGGAAGGATCCTGAAGTAAGACTTTCATCTTCAAAGTTTTGTTGACGAGTGTTCAACAAAGTCCTTTGTATAACATAGAACTAAGTTTAGAACTCCTGAACAACCTGCAGCTTTATTTTTATTTTTTTTCTATTTTTCAATTACAGTTGACATTCAATATTATATTAGTTACAGGAAAACAGCATAGTACCAACCTGGGAAGTTAAAACATTTCTGAAACATATGCGAAGTCATCTACTAGATGCACAAGAATTATTCTAGAGGAAGTTTGTAAATGAGTGCTGCAGGTGGACACTTCACAAAAATATTGGTGAATGCCTTCCTTCTCCAGATTGTGTGAAAGGCTGCACCAACCAAATCTGTTGGTGTACTGATTTGGTCTACAGTGACATGGTTGCCAGCTTCTCTGTTTAAACAACAACCTTGCTTGCTTGGCATATCAGAATGCATGTAAACTAGGGCCTTGTAACAATTTTCATGAGTTTAGTGGTTTGCCTTTTCTGTAGGTACCAGTGAATCATAGATGCTACCACTTGGAGGAACACTTTCCTGAAATTTCCTTAAAACAGGATCTGCTTAATTATGCAGCCAACAGATATTAGGAGTTTTAAAAGACAAGAGGAACAGTTGTGAAAGTTCAGGTCATATACTGAAATAAGTGCTAAGCTGATAAAAGGTAGAAAACTGAACCAGTTAAACTTCTGATTGTGGAATAGCGACTTCCTGATCACCCCAGGCCTTCATTTTCTTAATCTATGAAATAAGGGAATTAAGCTACATGGTTTGCAAGGTCCTTTCTGCTCATTATTTAGATTCTAAAATAATTTGGATGAAGATATTTAGGGTCAGAAGTATTAACATCACATTAAGTGACACGTTAAAGAATCTGAAAGAAAAAAATATAGAAAGTCTACGGTCTTTGCAGTAGTGAGACCTAGAGCTATATGGTATTGGAATTTGGAACTTTTAAAAAAATATTTTTGTTGAATTTAGAGAAGAAAGGAGAGAGATAGAAACATCAGCGATGAGAGAGAATCATTGATCGGCTGCTTCCTGCTTGTCCACACTGAAGATCAAGTCCACAACCCAGGCTTGTGCCCTGACAGGAGTCTAACCATGATCTCCTGGTTCATTGGCTGACGCTCAAGCACGGAGCCACACTAGCTGGGTGGAATTTGCAACTTTTAAATATCTTACCCTCCTTAGCTCCTACCACTTAGGAAAGAAATTATGTTTCTAGAGAAGATACCTAAAATAAATGATTTTATTTTGATAGATACCATTCTATTTAAACTCTTTTCATTCATAACAGAATTAAGGTTAATTAAGGCTCCTGAAGAAGGCAAATGAAAGACGGCATCATTCTTTAAAGCAGGTTACTATATCACAAGGTAAAAGAAACTCAATTGGTGGAAATTGGAGTTTTAAACTACACAGAGCTTTGTGTAAGCTGTACCTAATGAACCTCTGTCCCTTCCTAAAATTGGACTTTCGGCTTAAATATAGTACAAAAGCCATGTTTGTCCTTCCAGAGGATGTGCGGACATACCAGATGTACCGGTTAATAATGCGGATTTTGTAATCAAAGAAAACAGGATAATTTCAAGAGAAACATCAAAAGTGTTTTATTCAAAGAACCA
>NW_006289416.1:3010999-3020049 GCF_000327345.1 Myotis davidii
TCTTTCATGCCAACATTTTACTGATGACTTTTCGGTTTTCCATTTGTCTTTCATTCAGTTGATGTGGCACCCATTTTCCTTCCTTTAAAATCTTTCCCTTTGCTTGTAAACGATCGGAAATTGTTTGCTGAGCAACATTTACAAACAACGTTTAATCTTTCTGCAAGTTGTTTTTGAGTTTGACACGCATCTTCATCCAATAATGCTTGTAATTGTTGGTCTTCAAACTTTTTCGGCTGACCTGGATGTTCTTTGTCTTTCACATATAAATCATTTCTTTTAAAGCGTTTAAACCAGCGTTCACAAGTATCTTGAGATGGAGCATGTTCACCATAAGCTTCCTGAAGTATACACTAACTTTTTCTTCAAAATAAAGTAATTAATTAAAACTTCCTGCAAATCCTTATTCGCTGTGCTTGAGACCCTGTGTTTGTGGGTTTACAGCTGGTCCCTGGGTGTTGTGGTTGTAGGGTCCTGGGAAGTGTCATCTGAGTTCTTTCTGGTTGAAGATAAGGCTAGGCTTCTGATCACAGCCACTCTCCCCTTCAAGATGGCATAGTCTCTGCCGAAATTTGACACTTTTAAGTGTAAAAATATCTATAATGTTAGCATGTTCAGCAAATTTGACATACGAAGTTTTGAAGCTTGCTGTCAATACAAAATAGCATACATATCAAATCGCATATATATCAACATACCAGTATGTGTAACTCCCATCTATTGAAAAAATCTGCATTATTAACTGGTACACCTGGTAAGTAGCTTATTGGAGGGAAGAGACTTTTCAGATTGGACAGTGCTATATCACAATCTTGAGTGCAATTATATAAAACATGCCACTGATGGAAATACATAATATACCCAGCAATAACAACAATGGAGGCTTAAGAACACACCATCAAAAAGGAAACACTTTTTAATCCACCAAAATGAGACTTACTTGCAATTATATCTGGAAGTTGAGTGCAGAGCCTAAGATTTTTTAAATTAAATTTATTGGGGTTTTAGTTAGTAACATTATATAATTTTCTGGTATACAGAATTGTAATTCAGTGAATGTGTATTTTATTGCATGCTCACCACCCAAAGTTCAGTTTCCCTTTATTACCATATTCTTGACCCCCTTTCCTCACATCATCCTTCCCAAGCCCTATTTCCCTCTGGAACTCACCATTTTGTTGTCTGTGTCTATGAGTTTGATTTTGTTAGTACATGTATTACTTTTTGTTTTATATTCCATATATGAGTGAAATTATAGTTTTTGTTCTTTTCATCTGACTTAATCAACTTGGCATAATATTCTCAAGCTCATCCATGTTGTTGCAAATGACAATATTTCATCTTTTTATGGCTGAATAGTATTCTGTGTGTATACACACACGCACATACCATGTATATATGGACACTTTGTTTGCATGTCTTGGCTGTTATAATAATGCTGCAATCACACGGCCACGATGGCTCAAGGGTTAAGCGTCTACCTATGAACCAGAAGGTCACGGTTCGATTCCCAGTTGGGGCACATGTGCGGGTTGCAGGCTCCATCCCCAATATGGGGCATGCAGGAAGCAGCCAGTCAGTGATTATCTCTTATCATTGATGTTTCTATCTCTCTCTCCCTCTCCTTTCCTCTCTAAAATCAATTCAAAAAATTATGTATAATGCTGCAGTGAACATACAGATAAATGAAAAGATGTTCAACATCACTAGTTATTAGGGAAATAGAAAATCAAAACCACAATGAGGATACCACCTTATACCTGTTAGAATGACTGTTATCAAGTAGATAAGAAATGAGTTTTGGAGAGGATGTGGAGGAAAGGGAACTCTTGTACACCGTGGGAATGTAAATAAGTGCAGCCGCTATGGAAAACAGTATGGAAGTTCCTCAAAAAACTAGGTGTAGAACTAACATATCATCCAGCAATTCCTGTTCTGGGTACTTACCCCCCAAATATGAAAACACATATTTGTAAAGATATATGCACCCCTATGTTCATTGCAACCTAAGACTTTTCCCAGACAGCATCTATTGCCTTGAGGCTTCATACTTCATCTCCTGATCAGTAACTGGCTTCTAGAGTACCCTCTATCATCTGTGGTGACATGAATCTTATGTCTTGTTCCTTGCCCTTTCTCCTCTTCATTTCTGATTCAGACAAAGAAACATTGCAGCGTCTTTTCAGTTCCATTATAAGGTATCTTTTACTAATATGGGAAATGTAGAATATCCAAATGGAAACTTAGATCATTGGTCACTGAAATTTATTGACCAACACTATGCAAAGGTTGAGGATAAACATATTGTTAACAGAGTTAGTGTTCTTTGGTCATGGTAGTTAGCAACCCCATTTATCTCTTACATACTACCAGTTAAATAGACTTAAAACTTGCTTAGTTCCTCTAATTTACCTTGCATAAGTAATTTAGATTTTATTTTAACTTTCTATTGATTTTCTCTCAACTTTCAAAAATTGAGGTATAATTTATATCTAGTAATAAAAGCGTATTATGCTAATTAGACTGGACAGCTGAACGACCTTCTCGATGACCTTCCGGATGAAGCCGGGGCTGCAAGGGCCGAGCCACTTGCACGAATTTTATGCATCAGGCCTCTAGGTTAATAATATACATAGATCTTAAGAATTCAGTGGATTTTGACAGTTGTATACATCTTGTAACCTCTGTTGGCTTTTGAGTGGGAAAGGTTTATAAAATGATGTTGAATTTGAAGACATGATGTTGAGGTGCATCTGTGAAGGCTGAAGTGCTCTATACACACTTATTATGTACTTCAACAACTGAAACTCTCAACCTACCAACCCTGATTCAACATTAAACTATTTACCCTACTGCAAATCATCTGATGTTAGGCATTAATGCTTATAATTGTCCTTTGTTTCATCATAGATAAAGTTAGTCTTTATACTATTTTCTTCACATTTCTAATATGTATACTCCCTATATCCTTATGCCATGTACTTAGTTTAAGTTACTATGTCATGGTTTGCCCACCTGGTTGCCTGTTCTGAGGCATGTGTGCCATTTTAAAAGTGCTTTAGCAGGTTTTTAGAAGTCCTAAATTAGTTAAAGAATTGTAGGACTGAAAGGAACCTCAGCATTAGCAACCTTTTTCATCACTCTAATGGGTCTAAACTAATGGGCTCTATTTTTGTCAGGATATGCCCAGAGAAAATAATTTCATGTCTTCCTAGGGTTGTAAATTCTTAATGATGCCTGATCTGTCTTTCAATATTTTACTAAATCCAGTTTGCTTTGCTGAACTCATCTTGAATGATCTTTTATCCTTCAGTGAAATATGTTCCAAAAATATTTTTTATTTAAAAAAATGTCTATGGCTTTTACATTGTTCTTTTCAAACCATTTTCACCTAGATAAATAGTGATGAGTCAAGATGTGCTATCCTTTTAAATTTGGCAAATAAGGACATAAACATCTGATTTTTCTCTTTGAGCATTTTATTTTTTCTTAAGAAACGAGGTATTTACCTAGATGTTGGTCTTTTTCTTTTCTTTTTTTTTAAACATTTTTATAGATTTCAGGGAGGAAGGGAGAGGGAGAGAGAGATGGAAACATCAATGGTGAGAGAGAATCAATGATTGGCTGCCTCCTGCAAGTCCCCTACTGGGGATCAAGCCTGCAACCCAGGCATGTGCCCTTGACCGGAATCAAATCTGGGACTCTTCAGCCCACAGGCCAATGCTCTATCCACTGAGCTGAACCAGCTAGGGCTGGCCTTTTTCAAGTATATGTTTTTCTCCCTTTGAATGAGGTTGTATGCCAGAGTTGAATACTTATGAGCAAAAGAAGATTAGAGTAGGAAAACCTTGAATTAGAAAGAGCTGCTATGTGGAAAAACTGTTACATGTCAAAGTTAGCAGTTAAGGAGAGCATGTTAAATTAAGATATAAAGGAAGAAACGTAATATTAAAAACTAATAAAACTGGTTTATACATCTATTTTTAGTCTAGCAAATTAAGTGATAGATATTCTCATTTTACCTTTAAGTTCTGGTAGAACATTGAATTTTCTAGATAAGATGCTCTAAAACTGCTTCACACTTTTCAGAGGGTGTTTTTTTTTTTTTGGTGGTTTTTTTTTTTTTTTGTACTTTTATTTATACTTTTTAGAGCTTTCAACATGACACAACACATAAATCTCACATTGACTCTGTGAAATAGGACAAGTGATAAATTTCCAACTAAAGATGAAAAATTCGGGCCCACATGCTTCTGAGGGATATTTTAAGGTTATGTGGCAGGTTAGTTATATTATCTCTGCAACTTCAAGAAACGCAAGGGTAAATTAAATTAAACATTAATGCATTAGTTCAACCGCCTATGGTTTTAATGTCTGTATATGACTTTTAAAAATACTCATTTTTTTCCTTTCTTTATTAAGGTATTACATATGTGTCCTTATTCCCCGCCCCCCCATTACCCTTTCCCTGCTCCCCCCCCCCCTCAGTTATTACTAAGGGAGGTAAAAATGAATTTTTAATCATATCATCTTTTCTTTCCTCCTCTGTTTATCCCATATTTAAATAGTGGTTGTAGTACAGTATGTTGGGTGACATCGGTGAATCCCCCTTCTCCTTCATATTTTCCTTTTAAGAGGCCTTTTTCATCATTTAAACTTTAGGTGATGTATCAGTAGATTTGGGGGATATTTTTAAGCTGACATAGTATCTTTGTTCCTGCCTTTTTTCCCCCGCCCCCCTTTCACAGAGGATCTTCAAATGCTTCCTTAAAGGAAGAAGAATATAAGGAGCCTCTGCTCTTCCATTCTGGAGATCACTACCCCTTATCCGATGGAGATTGGTCCCCTTTGGACACGTAAGTATTTTCAAAATTTCTGTTTCTTAAAGGAAAAATATATTAAATTGCCTTTTCTGTTTTTGGACAGTAATGATGTTTCCTATTTCTCTCAGACAGTAGAGGCACTAAATGTGTACTTTTAACATGAATATGGACCTTTTCTCTCAATAATTATTTTGTTCTTAAACTTGATTAAATTTACTGTCCATCTTTCCATGCACTTTCTCTCCTGCAAAATTACCTTTCTTATAGATTTCTTGTGAGAATCAGATGGGATGATGCATAGAAAATGTTTACAGCAAGTCCACCGTAAATACTAGTGTGCACTGTTTTTATTATTAATAAAAAACTCAAGAGGAAGAAATGACATTTTAAAAATAGATTCTTTATATCAGCAGGATACAGTTAATATATTCAAACTTACATTTCTTTTAATCTGTCAAACTCAGCAACACTGAAGTTCCTGACTTTAAATTCATTACATTTCTTTGTAATGTGTTTGCAGCCCGTATTCCCCGGCAGCATGTCCGAAGAGTGATTCAGAGCTGGAGGTGAAACCCGTCGAGAGCCTACTCAGATCCGAGTCCCACATGGAATGGACGTGGGGCGGGTTCCCAGAGTCCACCAAGGTACTAGGATTTACTTACCTACAGAGTAGTGTGTTTGTTGTCCATGAGTGAAGGGGTGATAGCTGACTGAGTCATATGAACATAAATGATGGTAGTGCCCTCATGGAGTCACATAAGTAAATTCAAAGTTAACATTTTTCATGTTTGCACTGTGCACAACAAAGGAAATCTAGCTTTATTCTTTGTGCTTCTATTTAGTAAATAATGTTGATTGTTAATTAACATTATAGTAAGGAAAATTTAAAATGTACCTAATGGAATTTTCACACTGAAATTTTAAATAGGAAAATTATTGTGAAAGCTTTTTTGCCAACTCATAATGAAAGAATTGGAAAGATACATTTTTTATTTATTCATTTTTTGAGAGAGACTGCTTTTATTTTATGTATGTGAATTACCTCAACTTTAAGGTTTTCTTTCTGATTTTTAAAAATTTACTTTAGAGTTGGCAAATAATATTATATTGGTTTCAGGTGTACAACATAGTGTTTCAGCATTTATATACCTTACAAAATGACCACCATAATAACTTAGTAACCATCTGTCACCATACCTAGTTATTATGACATTACTGACTCTTATTCCCTATGCTATACATTACACTCCTGTGACTTTTTTATAACTGGAAGTTTATACTTTTTAATTCCCTTACCCTTTTCTGCCCAACCCCACAACCTCCTCCCTTTTGGAAACCATCCTTTTATTTTTTTGTACTATGAGTTTGTTTCTGTTTCATTTTGTTTCTTCTCTTTTTTTATGTTCCACATATAAGTGAAATCATATGGTGTTTGTCTTTCTCTGTCTCTTGAAAGAGGAAATATTTAGACCTCTAGTTTTTTAAAGATATACATTTGCTTATATGTGTGATTGCATTTAAGACTTCACTACCCACTTTTACTTTTTTAAAAATTGGTTTGTAACATGTAAGTTTCAGGTGTACAACATTATAACTCAACATCTTACATTGTTTTAACAGAGCCTGAAGGTAATGCAAGCAGGGCTAAATTTTTCTGTAGCATTCAAGTTTTCTCCCTGAAAATGAATATTCTCCCTCTTAGTATCTAAAAATTGTCATCTATTTCCTCAGTCTTCTCCAATATTGAACTCTTCATAGTAGAACCAGTTATAAATATAACTTTTATAAATATGATATTGAACAAAATGTGGTTATTAGTTTTCCCACTTTTCAATTATGAAATATTTCACACATAGAAAATAACGTATTTACTGAATATGTTGTTTAAATAAAATAAGCACATTTATTTGCATCCAGCTCAAGAAATAGGCTATAACGCTTTTGAAAGTAGTTTAATTTTTAAACATTTCAACTTTTTTAGGTCAGCAAAAGAGAGAGATCTGACCATCATCCCAGGACAGCTACGATTACTCCATCAGAAAATACCCATTTTCGGGTAATTCCCAGTGAGGACCACCTTATAAATGAAGTTGAGAAGGATGCGTCCATGGGAGAAACGGTCTGTACCATAGTGAAACCCAAACCCAGAGCCCCATGTAAGCGGATGAGCGATGCAACTTGCGCTGCAGAACTTCTTGAGCCTCTTCTTGAGCCTCAGATTTCATCTATGTTAGATGCAGACCACCTTCCTAACCCGTCGTTAGTGGAGGCTCCCTTAGAATCAAAACCAGCAGCTAAAGTAGACTCACCATCAAAGAAGAAAGGTAATTATTTGTTTAATTTGGCATCAGGTACTCTCAATTTAGATGGTAAATTATTTCAGTGTTTCAAATAATGTGTGATGACTACCATTATATTTGTACAGCTTGATCAGAACCTGTTACAAGACTATTGGAATCACTTGTTTCATATGGTGTCCCCATCGCCCTACAGGATCCACTGGAGTGGATCTCTGACTTCTTCCATGCTCTCCCACAGCTGTTGCTACTCAATAGGCCTTTGAGAAGCACTTATTGAAAAAATATATATATTTAAATAAGTTAATGAGTAAAATAAACCACTTTATTGACAAGGTGTGTCAATAAAGTAAAGTGGAATCCTAAAAAATTATGTTTAAACAACAACAAATTAGACTAGAGAAAAATATTTTCACTTAAAACTTCTGGTTAGTTGAGGCCAAATTAAGTACTTTTTTTTTTCAATAATATGAGATATATAGATAATTGTACACTAATAATTAGCATATGTTCTCTTTCACTGACTATTTTCCTCTAAAACAGAATCTAGGGTCCAACTCTTGGCTCAACATCTCTATCCTACTTTTGGAATATAAGTTTAATAAATCATAACATTCTTTCTGTTTAAAAACAAAAGTTATTCATTGATATTTGTTACAGTATGAGCCAAAACACACTCACTATCTGAACACTAACCTTGGATCCTATTTTTAGGGAAGTAAAACCTTACCTAAAAATACACATTGTCACATATAGCCAAATATCTACTTCCATTTTTTAAAATTCTAACACCAAAGGATAGATAATTAATTTAGTAAATATTCACTACATGTATAGCTCTTCAGGGCCACTCAGAAATAACTTATCCTATCTAATAATAGACAAACATGGTAATTGACCATACCTTCTCTACGCCTCCCATTGGCTAATCAGCACGATATGCAAATTAACCTAACCAAGATGGCAGCCGACAGCCACACAGTTGAAGTGAGCAGGAGGCTTGCTTGCTCCAGTGATGGAGGAAGCCAAGGTTCCCCACCTGCCGCGGCCTGGCTCTGAGCTTTGAAAGCAATGAAATTTCAATTATAGAAGCGAAACAAACCCCAGATACCTACTTTCAGCAGGCCGTGGCCTCAGAGCTGGAGCGAGCAGGAGCCGGCTCTCAGCAACAAAGTTTCAATTATAGAAGGTAAATAAATCCCAGAATATAAAAAAAGAAAAAGAAAAAAAGGAGAGGCTGGGAGCTTCAGTCGCTGGCCAGCCTAAAAACGGCCCTCAGCCCCTCACCCAGACTGGCCAGGCACCCTAGTGGGGACCCCCACCCTGAAGCGGGTGTGACCAGCTGCAAACAGCCATCAGCCCCTCACCCATACTGATTCCCCCTATTCCTAGCACATAGTGTAGAAGCTGACTACAGTTAGGGGCACCAAGTGATTCCACCATTCATTTGACCCCATTTCTTCCTCTCCCCCCACCTTTTATTGTGAAAAGTTTTGTGCATATTTGCACACTTTCACTCTTGCTCTATCTCTGTCTCTCTGTCTCTCCTCTCACAAAGTTTTTTATTGGTTTAAACCATTTGGAAACAAGATGCAGATATGTCATTTCACCTTTAAATACTCCAAGATACACTTTGCATGGTTTTTTTAGTTGAATTTATTAGTGACATTGGTTGATGAAATTATATAGGTTTCAGGTGTACAAGTCTATAATGTATTAACTGTATATTGTATTGTGTGTTCACAACCCCAAGAAGATACACTTTTTAAGAATAAGAACCTTATCTAACTAACACAAACAATTGTCATGTTCAGGAATCCATATTCATATTTTCCTAAACATATCAAGAATAGCTTTTTACCATTCTTTTCCAAACCAAGATCTCATCAAAGTTCATATGTTGCATTTTTAAACTTAGAATAGCCTCCCT
>NW_006289416.1:3020070-3020925 GCF_000327345.1 Myotis davidii
ACACGCACATGCGCGCTTGTGCACACACACACTCCCTCATACATAAACACGCACTGCTACACTTTTTTCCTTCTCTACACTGAAGATATTGACCTTTTGAAGAGCCCAGTCAATTGTCTGGTATACTTTCTTACATTCTGGATAATCTGTTGTTTTTTCAAGATGACATCCTCATATTTTCTTCAACTGGAAGTTAGCTCTGTCCTATAGAAATGTAATATGGATTGCATATGTAATTTTAAGTCTTCTCACAAAAGAGTAAAAAGCAAGTGAACACATTTTACATACTTCACACCAGACTAGGGCAGTTCAAGTTCTCAGTAGCCACATGTGGCTGGTGACTATTATAGTGGGCTTAATTCGATTTGGGTTACATATTTTTGATTTTTGAATTGAAGATTACTTTATGGGATGATTTGGTACTTCATATTGAAGCTCATAATGTCTC
Organism: Myotis davidii; assembly: GCF_000327345.1. Classification (NCBI taxonomy): domain Eukaryota; kingdom Metazoa; phylum Chordata; class Mammalia; order Chiroptera; family Vespertilionidae; genus Myotis; species Myotis davidii. The sequence continues at coordinate 3,020,519 of NW_006289416.1, forward strand.
ACTATTAGTGATGCTAAATATGATCACTTGTTTAAGGCGATCATTGCCTGCCAAATTTATTTTTTGTAAAGGATTTTTGTCCTTTTGCAATTAGAAGGTAATACTTTGGCACTAAGTGAATACCCTATTCACCAACAACCTTCCCTTCATCGTTTTAGAATAATGGCTTCTTTCTTGATGCCAGTGATTTTGTCAAGCTTGGTCATGCTTGATAAACTTTATTGTCAAATATAAATTACTAGAGGCCTGGTGCACAAAAATTTGTGCACTCGGGGGGGTGGGGGAAGCGGGGGTCTCTCAGCCCGGCCTGTGCCCTCTCGCAGTCTGGGATCCCTTGGGAGATAATGACCTGCTGGCTTAGGCCTGCTCCCGGGTGGCAGAGGGCAGGCCCAATCCCTAGGTGCAGC